>NC_092633.1:41642595-41821930 GCF_039555335.1 Amphiura filiformis | reverse complement strand
CTTCTTATCTTGCTAGGACACACTTGTTTGTACATGACATGACCTTTGTACTTCAATGCACGTTTCAATTTCACTCGAACAATGCTATCATCAGTAGGAAGGCGTGGCAATGCTTCAGCTGTACTTTGAACATCTGCTTTTACACACACGACTTGGCCATGAATACCTTTCTGACAACCTTTGTAGAGAGGAACTAGTTTCATGAAAGGAATGACAGGAGCTATCAAGTGTCTTTCAAGAATGTTTAATTCTGACAGTTCTGGAGGCTGTGGGTACAGTTCTAGCTTGTTGGCTTGTGACAATGTTGGTACTTTATGGACCTTTTATGTTGTTATGACATGTTTTGCAAATCCATGCAATAGTTGGCAAATTATCATAATCAGTGTCTTCTGGCATAGATGCTAAGAGACTAGGCTTACTGTACTTCAATTTCTTGAACTGAACAACTTGGTCTCGGAAGAATAATCGATTGCATATAATGCAGTTGTGTATGGGTTTCTCTTTCTGTATTTCTGTCTTGAATTTTGTGATCACTTTATTGATGTCACTTTTAGAAGATTTACGGGAAGAGGTTACCTGTTGGATTTGTCTAGCTCTTCTTTGGGGATCTTGATAGGTTGCTTTCTTTCTGTTCAAAATCTGTCTTTTTCGTCTCATGTAATTCATACTTCTTTTTAATCAGTAGCAAAGCTCTGTGTCTTTTATATTCCAGTTTCTTTCTCATCAATATTGACGGTTTATTTTCAAGATACCTTTTGCTTTGTTTCATCAAAAGTTCCGCCCTATTCTTTGCATAGTGGTCTCTTTTTTTTTTTTTGACAACATTCCTATTCTTTGCATAGTCTTCTGATCTTTTGTTCAAGATAACATTCCTATTCCTTGCATAGTGTTCTGATCTTTGCTTCAAGACAATATTTCTATTCCTTACATAGTGTTCCGATTTTTGGTTTAAGACAACATTCCTATTCCTTACATAGTGTTCTGATCTTTGCTTCAAAACATCATTCCTATTCCTTACATAGTGTTTCGATTTCTGACTCAATACAATGTTCCTATTCCATACATAGTGTTCTGATCTTTGGCTCAAGACATCATTCCTATTCCTTACATAGTGTTCTGATTTTTGACTCAATACAATGTTCCTATTCCTTACATAGTGATCTCTTCTTTTGTTCAATATGTTGGGTTTAGCTACAGCATATGTAGTTTTCCTCTTAGTACATATTCTTTCTTTGTTTTAGCATAGTATTTTCTACTTCTAGCTTGAGCTTTTTCTTTGCAAGTTTTATCGGACCAAAAAGAACACCATGGCTGATCATTATCATTACAGCTATTTGAATTATATAAAGCAGATGTAGATTGAGTCTGTGGAATGATTGCTGAATTCTGATTGCTACAAGTCACGTATCACAGTTTGATTAGATTCATGTTGAGATTCTGTATTTTGACTTACAATAACTGCACTATCAGGCACAAGTTGAAACGGTTCTGCACTGGTCATACGAGTTGCTTGGTGTAATGTCTCAGTATCTGGTTCTTGGTCTGCACGTTTCTTCTCATTTGTATGTTCTTTGTTTGTTTCAAGGCATGGATGTTGGCATGGATTTTGGCATACACATGCCTTGTCCGGGGATTAGGACCCGTTCAAGACATGTAAGAAGACCCTGTTGCATAAGCAGCAGGTGGAATGAAAAGGTGGCAAAAGTAGAAATGCCAGAATAGAATACAGTAGAATAGATTAGCATAGAGGACAGGAGAGGCAAGGTGAGCAAGAGGGGAAGAAAAAAGAGAAGGGAAGAGCAGAGAAGAGGAGGAGGAGGAAAGAGAAGAGAAGAGGAAGAGGAGGAAAGAGAAGAGAAGAGAAGAGAAGAGAAGAGAAGAGAAGAGAAGAGAAGAGAAGAGAAGAGAAGAGAAGAGGAGAGGAGAGGAGAAGAGAGAGGGGAGGGGAGGATGGAAGAGGATAGGATAGAATGGAAAAGGATAGGATAGAATGGAAGAGGATAGGATAGAATGGAAGAGGATAGGATAGAATGGAAGAGGATAGGATAGAATGGAAGAGGATAGGATAGAATGGAAGAGGATAGGATAGAATGGAAGAGCAAGGAGAAGAGAGGAAAGGAGAAGAGAGGAGAGGAGAGGAGAGGAGAGGGAGAGAGAAGAGAATGGTCACAGACACACATTCAGCATCGTAGGTTGGGTTGGTTACAGGTAGATTGGGTTGGTTACACGCAGGGTTGGTTACACACATTCAGCATCGTAGGTTGGGTTGGTTACGGTTGGTTACACGCAGGGTTGATTACACACATTCAGAATCGTAGGTTGGGTTGGTTACGGTTGGTTACACGCAGGGTTGGTTACACACATTCAGCATCGTGGGTTGGGTTGGTTACGGTTGGTTTACACGAGGGGTTGATTACACACATTCAGAATCGTAGGTTGGGTTGGTTACGGTTGGTTACACGCAGGGTTGGTTACACACATTCAGCATCGTAGGTTGGGTTGGTTACGGTTGGTTACACGCAGGGTTGGTTACATACATTCAGCATCGTAGGTTGGGTTGGTTACGGTTGGTTACACGCAGGGTTGGTTACACACATTCAGCATCGGAGGTTGGGTTGATTACACACATGGTTGGTTACACACATTCAGCATCGTAGGTTGGGTTGATTACAGGTAGATTGGGTTGGTTACACGCAGGGTTGGTTACACGCAGATACACAATCAGCATCGTATGTTGGGTTGGTTACAGGTAGATTGGGTTGGTTACACGCAGGGTTGGTTACATGCAGACACACATTCAGCATGAGTAGAAGTTGCATGTTCAACATCCAGTAGGTTACAAAGGCAAGTTTGGTTATATGCAGATATCCAGTTGAAGGTTGGCATATGAAAAAAAATAGCAAAGAGAAATTGCACATAATTAGTATCAATTGGAATTTGCTGAGCACTAAGAACTCACGTATCTCGGTACAGTGATGGATTTAAGGAAAAGGGCACTGCCAGCAAAATAGCCAGAATAGCCAAAATAGCAGAAAAAATTGGCATTTCATTGTGTAGCAGATGTATAAAATTGAGTAGCATTTTGTTACACCAAGCCACTGATTCCATTGTAAACACATTAGAGCTCATTTTTATTAAAATAAACCTTCCAAACTTGAGTTGTGTTTGATGTGGACAAAAACTGTGTTGTGCATTTGACCCCACGGGTGATGGGGATGTACGATCACATTGAATTCCATTTTTCAACTGCCTCTCCCCCAATGACCCCCTTTTTTATTTTAACTCCCTCTCACCCAATGACCCTTTTTGTTTTTTCTTCACCAAAAGACCCTTTTTCTAAAATTTGGGAGAAACTTCTAATAATATCTCACTGAATGACCCCATGTTTTTATTATTATTCGCGAAATTTTTCAAGAATTTTCAAATTTTTCAACAATTTTCAACAATTTTCAAATTTTTCGGAATGTTTTTCGAATTTTGATGAATTTTTTTAACAACATTTATATCTTGACCCAATTTTTTTTGCAATCTCACTGAATGACCCCTTTTTTTGGTCAGATTCTCCCAGTCTCACAGAAAGATACCCTTTTTGTGAGCCTTCTCACTGAAAGACCCCCCTTTTTCAGTATTGAGGCGCTCACCGAGAGATCCCTAATTTTGAACTGCTGTCCGCACATCCCGTCACCTTGCAAGTCGCCTGCCCCCCCCATCTCCCGGCATTTGACGTGGACAAAAAAAATTGTTTAACTGTATAGGCTGCCATGAAAACCTAAATGATAAATGCAGTTGTTGGTTTTCAAGTCAGGGTGTCCAGGATGTATAGTAACATTATGCCTGAAATTGATAATTTTTCATTTCATTTCATTTCATTTCATTTGCAAGTGACAGCATTTGGTCACATTTTTTAAGTTGGTACCCCCAAAAGGTGGATTTGTCACATTTTCAGTGACATGTGTTGAATGTTTCCCTCATAAAATATGTTATAAGTATAGCAGGGATGCACATTTTTGGGCTTAAATGAGAGACTATTTATTTGTCTAAAAGTACCACAAACAAAAAAATAAATCATGCATACAATTAATTACACCAGTTAATTACCGGTAACTCTAATTAGTCAGGGGTCGGTGTGGAGGGTGTGAGGGCAAGTACATTTCCTTTTGGTGACTGTGTGTGTTTCAAGTTTTTCTTTGCAAAATATGTTAAAGACATTTCAGGAATTCAAACAAAACCTTACGTGAAAGAATATTAATTTCTTCAGTAGAATCACAACCATTTCCATTAATCAGGGACAGAATTACAGGAGTCACTTTTAAGTAATTACTCCTAATTAGTCAGAGAATGGCAGAAGCTATGCAGTTAATGCATTTCTTCTGCATTATATTGCGTAGGTTTAAAATTATTAAGAATTCCAATAGGCCTATTTGCTCCAGGACTAGCTAAATAGCAGAAAAGTGCTGAATCCATCACATATTTCAATACAGTACCATTAGGTCAAGAGTCTTGAATGTTGAGTTTGTTACCACTAAATATAAAAACTACAGTATGGTGATAAAAAAATGATGGCAAATAATGGAATGCAAATAATTGTTTTGGGGTGAAACTTTGGATTGAAATGTGCACTCTTTAAGGTTGGTCTGAACCCTGGCATGTTTTAAAACTACTGCCACTTTTGATACAAAACAGCGATTTAAAACGTGTTCCTATTTCATGCATGTTTTCAATTTTCGTGAAAGCTAACATATTCATTATAGAAAATAAAGGTAAGATTTTGGTCTTATCGTGTACAGCTCCTTTTCCTCTGGGAGCCGTTTTTTCATTTTTAAAATTTCCGTTAAAAAAAATACACAGTATAGCCTAAATTAGGCTGAAACTGTCAAATTTCAACTATTTTTATAGAATATTTGTTAAAGATGGTCAAAATTAAAAAAAATTAAAAAAACGGATCCTAGATTTTCATACCTAGTTTTTGAAATTAATAAGGAAAATATTTTTACTGAAAAAATAATTAGTTACGGTAAATTTGTAGGTCAAAATCACTGTTTTGATGATTTTCTCCAAAATTGAGCATTTTTAAATTAATCTGACGTCACCACTGGATTTGTAAGGTAATTTAATTTCGAAATATGTATACTTTTATACACTTTAGATCAACAATTTAGAAGTTAAAAGGCTAAAATATTTTCCATAATTCCATGGTTCAGACCAACCTTAATGTGGATAGTGGTAACATTTCATCTTGATTTTCATTATTATTAAGTTTTCATGTTGTCCCGCAAAGGGGACTACAAAACTGAGATGAGCCCTCGGTGACTTACCTGCTGCTTCTCAGCCTTCTCAGCCTCATACCTCCTCTTTCTCGCTTGTTTCTTCTTCCAGTCTTTCGATGGCATTCTGTAACAAGAAATTATTAGAATTATTACAACTTTGCATTCCACAATATGGATGGAACTGAAAATAATTTTTCCATCAAGTTTCATAAGTAACATCACAAATTACAAATGTTGCTCTTTTTGCAGATGATTCCAAGTGTTACAAAAACTTTGGTAATACTTCTTGATTGTAAGCTACTGCAAACAGACTTGGACGCCTTGTATAATTGGAATTTGATGTGGGACCTCGACTCCACCCCTTAAAATGTCAGGTTATTACCATGTCCAGGTGCATAATTGCTTAAAAAAATTAATGGTATTACCCTTGAGAAATTGAAGCCATTAAAGATCTTGGTGTTAATGTTTCAGATAGGCTTGACTGGAGGAATCATGTACAGCAAGTGGTTAAAGAGAGCATCAGACAGATGGGGATGATATGCACCAGTTTAAGTGACTAAGACTCTTTATACTGCCCTTGTCAGGAGTGACATTGAGTATGGTAGCTGTCTTTAGAGCGGGACTTCAAAACAAAATATCCAGCTTATTGAAGGTGTCCAAAGACGGGCTACCAAATTAATTACGCACTATCCTGACATGGAGAGTGGTTAACCAGTCTTGATCTTCTTCCACTATCATCCAGAAGGGAACTTGGTGATCTTGGCGTTTTTCATAGATGGAAGTTGGGGCAATATGATCTTGATGTAAATAAAATGATGTTGTTTTTAATAGTGATAACTACCAGAATCGTCCCACCACCAGGCTCTCTGCAGATCCTCTTACGTTATCTTTTCAGATGTGTAAGACTGAAACCTGCAAACAATCTTACTTCAACCGAATTGTTCCCTTGTTTGTTTGTTTGTTTAGCCAGGTTGGTCTGTGAGGGACACAGGCTAATCCATGGGAAATCCATGTATCCTAATCCTAATTCATGTATTCAATTATACAATTTTACTCTTAGCCCTTACTTCGTGAGAAACAAAACTGGAATTCCAATCTCAAGCCGCAATGCAAAGGCTTGTAGAAATAATTGCCTCTGGAAACCAGATCATCCAATTTCATTTCTGCTTCCAAATATCAAGGCTCTGGAAACCAGGTCTGGAAAATGCCCAAATTGAAGGCCCGTTTTAGGTTCAGCTCCTGGAATTCCACTCATTTTTTTCCAAATTACTTAGGTCTTTCTTAGGTGGAATGGTTCTAGAGGTGAATTTACACCTATTCACTGGTCTTTTAACATGTTTTTTAAAAAACTTCTATTTTTATATTTTTAAATTTTTTTATGTGCAATAATTTTTTATGATGAAGTCTAATAAATAAATAAATAAAGTAACAAGTTGGCATATCGTGGAATGATTTTAGGGTCATTCTTTGGTAATGTGTGTTCCATATATAATAAGCTCTTCTGATTTCATGGAGGATTTACGTTACTGGTCTTTAAGACCCCTATCTGTAACTCATGTGCAATATGGGCAATTCCGATTGGGCAATAGCTGTCAAGACTTTAAAAAAAAGTAAACAATATATCTGCTGCAGTAATTAGCTCTAAAAATAAACACTAACAACATTTGAGCAATTTGATTTGTTTACATCCAGGATACACTTCAAGTTTTACTACATGTATCAGAACTATTCACAACATTTATCAGTTTAAGTTAAATCTGGTACCGCATTTGCAATTTAAATAAACTGTGCTCAAAAAGAAACTTTTTCATATGGTTATATGAAATCTGTCCATCACAATGAACCAAAATTACACACAACTGAAAATAGGTAAATAGCAATTGGAATAGAACTGCCTCCTGTATCACATATCACAAATTTCGGCAACATAGATTTTAAGGCACACAAAAAAGTCAAAATTATTGAAGGTATTTGTGAGAGAGTGTTGGGCACATGCAGTAAGCGTAACCAGCGGGGGGTATATGACAAAATATAAAAGTAAAAAGTGCCCCTCTGACCAAAGGGCGAAGGAAAAGAAAAAGGGCAAGGAGCCCCTTTTCCATCAAAATTCACCCCGATCATGGGCCAAAATAGTGTGAAATATAAATTTTTTGAGCGTTGCGCGCACATTGTCACAACAAACCTATTTTCATCTCAATCATGGGCAAAAATAGTGTCAAATTCTAAATTTTTCCACGCTATGTGCACACATTGTCCCAATAAACCCTTCTTTGGAAGCTCAAAGACATGTACAGTCTCTCTAAAAACAAAAATTGCATGTTTCAACTGCAATTTTTTTTCAGCTGTGCCCCTGAAATTTTTCCCCCCCTGACCAAGAAAGCTGGTTATGGCCCAGGGCACACAGGGCGTGTGTATCCTTGTTTGCCTTTGTCGGGGTGTATTTATGTTTGTTGAATTGGGTACGAGTGTTATTTAATGAGGTAATCCTGAGACAGGAAAGTACACATTGCCATTACAACTGCTTTTATACACACACATCAAATGGGCTGTGACATGGCGAGTTCTGGCCTAACTGAAATTGGCCATCTGGCTTGTGATTGGTCGCCCAGATCTCGCTATTGTTTAAATGCTCCGGGCATGTGCCATTGCCATTAACTACATGTATCGTACACAACAATCTATGGAATTTGCGGCACATTTATGGTGGCGCGCAAGTTAAACTCATTAAGTTTAGCGCTTCATTTACTACCATGCTTAGTACTTGCAGTTAAATTGGATTGATAAATAAGTTTGATTGACAGAGTGTTTTAGAGACCAAAGTCCTGTGGTAAAGTGCTGCTTAAAATCCAATGTACACAGTTGGGATTTTTTACTCAGGCTTTCGCATTTGGAGTTGTGTCTTAGATATCGTCAACAATATAAACTGTCCTACAAATGTACCATACTTAAAGAAAATTTCACACAGTTATCAAGTCCAAAACATTTAAAATTTCAGGACCTGCACAGACAACCCATGAAAAGTTTTAGGGGCTGTGCAATAATTATGTGTAGGGTAAAATGAGACACATGGTAAAATGGGACAGTGATTTTCGGAAATATTTTTATACCTTAAAATAGTCACCTTTTGCTCATTTTTACAACAAAAGAACTTTGATATAATGTCTATTTATATTTCCATGACCAATTAAGGTGGTACTACACCACTGGCCAATTTTGTGCTTATTTTAGCATTTTTCTCAAAAATCAAAGCGCATCACAACTACGGCACTGAAAATTTTATTTCAGCACAGACGACAGTTGTGGAGTTACAGTCAAAAATGAGGGAAAACCAATATTTGATCAATAAATCAATAACTACTAGTCTTGAGTCACTGAAATTTCAGTGTAGTGACTGAATTCCTTGACCCAATAATATACGTAACTTTTGTTACCAGTGTTTTATTAGTTTTTGAGAAAAATGCAAAAAAAGTCACAAATTTAACAAGGGGTGTAGTACCACCTTAAAAGTACCATTCTTCATTAAACAGGAACTTCTGAGGGCCGTAAGCCTTAAACATCAAAATAAATATTCCATTTTTTTTTCATGTGTAAGCAGAGGTCATGATTTGAGGCTAAATATCTGAATCAATGGCCAGGATTAGTGTACTTCGAAAATTAAAAAAATAACTTCTAAAACACCTTTTTCAATTAAATGTGACTAAAATTGTTAATGTTTTCTTCGAAAATTATAAGAAAAGTTTTCTTTTAGAAATGTGCCAAATTGGGGTAAAATAGGATGCCATTGATTTACTGTGATGTGCTAACTTGCACTGTCCCCTCTCGCCCCAACAAAAAAATCCCATAGTAAATCAATGGTGTCTCATTTTACCCACTCTGTCCCATCTTACCCTGCTTCTTTACAGTGCACAATTTTGCATGGGGTAAAATGGGATGCCTTAAGGCCTATATAATGAAATTGTTCCCGTCACCCGCCCGCATCACCTTTTCAATATGACCAAAACTTTCATTATTTTCATAAAAAAGTCAATTATCTGAAAATAATCAAAATTGAATATCTCAAAATGTCTGACATCCCCTGCTGATCAGCAGTTTTTCTTATTTGTAGGGGTATAGAGGATGTGGTAAATAATGGAAATTTAAAGATTACTTCATCATATTTCTAGTGATTACAAAAACTGCAAATTTCGTTGCATCTTAAAATAAAAACAAATTCAAATCTTTTCTCAATCTGTTGCAAAATGTCTGTAATGATGATCTAAGCATTAATACCTGTTTTAAGATGGTCTTCCATCAACAATATAAATAAAAGCCATGTAAATGAACGTTTTGACAATAATGAAAATGTCTGAATAAGTGTTCATAAATACTTTGGTGGGGGGTTGGAAAACATTGGGGGATCAAAAAAATTTTGGGTCCTAAAAGGGGGAATAAAAAAAATTCAGTTCTTAATAGGGGGGATCTAAAAAAATTTAGGGTAAAATTCCGGGGTAAAATGTACGAGAAGGCATCTACATTCCACAATTTGTGTGCGCATGACTGTAAAGTGTTCAATTTTGTAATCTCAAGCTACAAATCAACAAAATGTGTGCACTTTACAATTTGGGTGTAACACTATAACTCCAATGAGTATAACTCCAAACGGTAATTTTAGCTAATGAGTTAATGACTATAGGGGTACATCCCGGGGATGGGGATAAATCCCCCCAATATTTTGATAGGGGGATGGTCCATACAATCATCCCCCAATGTTGACGCCTGTATATGGGTTTCTAACCAAAATTAACCCCATATTTGGTCATTTTAAAATAAAAAGTGCCAATTTTTTGCGCTTCGCCCAAATTACTTCCAGTTTTGCACATTTGTACCATAAACTTATTTTGTCGGCAAAAGGTGCTGGATTCAGTGGACTGAACTTTTCTCCAACTCCAATGTCAAAAATAAATATATGCCAGTGTTAATAATGATGTAGGCCTATATTTTTGGTTTCTTTTTTAGGACATACATAGGGGGGGATCAAAAAAAATTTAGACCATAAAAAGGGAAGATCAAAAAAAAAATCCACCCTTTTTTAGGGGGGATCAAAAAAAAATTTGACATCCGAGGTTCCAACTTTTCCAACCCCCACCAAAGTATTTAATGAACACTCCCTAAATAAAATCATGACCTCATATTCACTGATAAAAATTGTGACACGGAAACTAATCATTTCATTTCATTTATTTTAGCCTAATAAAAATAATCAATCTGGAGGCCGACAGGTACCATTTTTTGGTGAAATGTAAGTCTATCCAGAGTCGACTCTTGGTGAGATCTATACATGTACATTTTGGTTCTTGGTCACTTGTCAGGTATTAGTATTATAGCCAAGTAAAATTTTGGCCCTTATGTGGACCAATTTGCCCCACTTCCCCCAGGGTGGTGAATGGGCTGCCAAAATGGGCTGCCAAAATTGCTTCACCCCCTCTTTGGCCGTACGAAAAAAATCTTTGCCCCCCCCCCAACTTACACTTTAATATGCAAGATTTTGGGGAACCCGCCAAATTTATAACCTTAAATTGTCTTATCATACATGTAGGCCTAATCCGCCTATAATGCAAGCATAAGTTTGCATCTAGGCCTACATGCGTTTCTAACGTTTTCCAACACCTTTTTTATACAGAAATGGTGACCAAAATATCACTGCCAAAAATCGCTTGCCCTCCCCCCCTTTCGAACTGCCAAAAATGGCAAAAATCGCTTGACCACCCCCCCCTTTTTTTTTTTTGGTCTGCCAAAAATATTTGCACCCCCTATAATTCACAAGACCGGGGTACACATAATTATTGCACCACCCCTTTTATGGTGAGTGCGCATAAAAATTCGACAGCCCCGACGGACAGATTGGATACATGTACATGTCCCGGTACATGTACATTTATATACATAACATACATATAATTTATACACATCCTCGCGAAGTTGTAATTTTATGGAGGCCTCCAATAAGCCCTTTCGCAAATTCGGAAAGTTGCACATGCGCATGCTCAGACATCGTCACACATTCTTCAACAAGAGATAAACACGAGGAGGCTGCAGTGCATTTGCAATGGTGGCGAACTTTGCACTTCCTTCAAAAACATATTTTTGTAAAACATATTTTATTCTTTCCTAAATATGTTAATATTTCCTGTGAAATACAAATATTGTGAAGGAATGAAGACCAAACTGTCAGCGAAATTCCAGGACAAAACATTTTTATGCAAACGGCAAAGTTCACCCCATTGAAAATGTACAATAGCCTCATCGTGTTTATCTCCAATTTTATCGGCAAATATTACCCATGATGCACCATGATCTGAATTTGCGAAAGGGCTTATGGCAATGCATTGAAACATTTCATCAAAATTATAATGGAAATAGTCAAAACTCTCAAACGTTGAACTTCCTGTATATTCTATAATACATATTCTTATGGATGCCAATGCAAAATAATGTCTTTGCTGTGTATTTGGAACAATATTACATGATTTTTTTGGTCCGGTCGGTGGCCAGACTTGCTTACCTGCATGTACGAGATGCTTCGTTGATTACCGGTACCCGATTCACTCACGTGGGAATATCCCATCCCATATGAGGTAAAGTCTATGGCAAGCCATGGGGTCCAAAAGCGTGGAACTGCTACGCGTAGCTTCTTTCTCGTTACGAGCAGCTGTTTGACCAATCAAAATAGTCAAATTTAATCACGTGGTTGGGTCGTTAGCTGCGCGTAGTATTATAGTGCTAGCTATCCTCTTTCACAATTATTATCTTGTAATTAATTTACGGAATTAGCATAGATAACGAGCGGGCAAGGAGGCCAAATCACAGCACTTGTCAAGAAAACATGTTGCTAATGCCTGGCTAAAATGACACAAAGCATATTTATTTAGTGTTTCCAAGTTTACACCGTGTTTAAAGGAGTATTTCGTGATCCTAGCATCCACGTTTTATGACATTTTTCAGTACATATCCACGAAAAAAGCATATTCCCAAAATTTCAGTTGATTCCGATATTGTGTTTGCGAGTTATGCATGATTATGTGTATTACACTGCTCCATAGACAATACGTTGTAATTTCGTTCTGGTGCACCAGAACGAAATTCAATTTCACGATATCTTTGCTAAACGAATGATCTGCAAGAAATATTTTGTACATAAACATTATGTAGCCAGAGGTTTCCAGTGATATAAAAATCTCAACTTTTTTTGAGAAAAGTGGGGGATGAGGCTGTGGATCACGAAATGCCCATTTAATAGCAAGTAACTTTATACTCGGGCTGTATTAGCGGTGCAGGGGATATGAAGGTCAAACAACAACTACTACTGATGTAAAGCGCTGTGTAAAGATATTGCAGGGAAAGCGATACCGGTATCACATGCCACTGTGTAAATATGGAGAGAGTAAAATGGGTCATCATTTTTTTCGGAACAGGGGGGGTTCTAAATTTACAAAAGTCGGCGTCAATAAAATTGCGGCCCTCACTATTTCGGCATCAAAATGTTATGACCCCCGACTCCCACCACCGATACACCTTACCCCCTAGACAGGCTAAAATTGTATTGAAGTCAGTCTTTTTGAATACAATAAACACACTATCTGTAGTCATCTTGTGACTCCCTACATTTTGTCATTATAAATTTATGACCCCCTCCCCTTATTTTTCTTTCCAAAAAGTATGACCCCTATATTTGGGATCCCTTCCGAAGAAAATGATAGCCCCTAAATATAGAACAATCATCATTCTGTTCAGATATTACTTTAATAGCACCTATACCATTTTTGCTGATATACTACAGATATTTTCATTTACAAAAATTAACAACGTACTATTTGTGAGAGAGGATGTTTACATCAGCTCCACGTGTTTAAAACCGCGAATTGGTTAATAAGCTGCACGTAACGAGAAAGAAGCTACGCGTAGCAGTTCCACGCTTTTGGACCCCTTGGCTTGCCATAAAGGTCGCTTCAGGGTGGTGCCTAGTCTCCTACACAGCCAGTTTGCGTCGGTCTGACACTCGTCGATCCTCCTAACAAACATGTTCGTGATAGCCACTTACAGTCTGGCCGCAAGACTAGGTACTGGTGCCATGCTAGGTGGTGCGTAGTTGGTGCGAATAAACATGATAGGCCTACTATAAACAAGCAACCGTCTTTTGGCATAGCTCCCAATGCAATGTAAACGAATATCAAAACAAATAGGCCTTCAGTAGGCTACAATAATAATAATAATAATAATAATAATAATAATAATAATAATAATAATAATAATAATAATAATAATAATAATAATAATTTAATAATAACAACAACAACAAAAACAACAACAACAACAACAACAACAACAACACACAATAATAATAGTAGGCCTACGTAGGCCTACGTACAACAACAACAACAACAACAACAACAACAACAACAACAACAACAACAACAACAACAACAACACAATAATAATAGTAGGCCTACGTAGGCCTACGTACCGGTAGGGGAAGGTGGGGCATAACGGAACACTTAACTTTGAGGATGCTCTGTGACGTCACCATAAGTAATATGACTGTAAAAATTATATGTTCAGTTGAAGTTTGTATTTACCTTTAATATACCATTAACCAATATAACTTGAATCTTACAATTTTTATAAAAATGAAGAAATATTTTCAAAAAAAACCGTTTTGCCCCACTATCGGGGCAAACGGAACCCCTATGGGGCAAAACGGCACCCTGGGTGTAAACTTATATCAGTTGTTCCATCGGTAGGCCCTAGGCCTAGTTATATGTAGGCCTATATTCAGTTACAATATTAAGTGGGCCTACCATCTCTGTGGAGTCAGTGGTTAACTTCTTATAGGCCTAGTAGGCCTATAATATGTATGACCAATATTTGATCAGAAAGAAATATTCAGTAGGCCTACCATCTCTGTGGAGTAAGTGGTTAACTTTTAATCATTAATTCTATCTGTAGGTCTAGTTATATGTCTATGTTTCAGCGAAGTGTTTACCATGTTCGAGTAGGCCCCTAGATAACGCCTACATTTCCTTGAGTGAAGACAAGTTATGTCCAATTGGGGCAAAACGGAACCCATCTGTGGGACAAAACGTTGGGGCAAAACGGAACCCTGTTCCGTTATGCCCCACACCTAGGGTTCCGTTTTGCCCCATACCCGATTTTTTAGAAATAGGTTGCATGCATAATACATCGTAGCATATAGGCCATGCACTTAATACAGCTCATGGCTAGTACCTTCGTGTTTACAACATACACAATTATTTGGGAATCCGATATTAATGAAGTAAAATTTCAGCGCATTAAACATCTACATATCTTACACCAGACGGGTAGTAATTTTTTGACTCGATCTTGCTCGAATGTCAGTGGATTGTTTCAGATAAAATTTTTGTTGTAAATCCTCGTAGCCATACTTGTGTTCCTCAATATAATTTGCATAGACGGCAGTATTGCGAAGGCCTATTTTTCCAGGTGGTTCCGTTTTGCCCCGGGGGTCCGTTATGCCCCACCTTCCCCTACGTCTCGTCAATACGAATAGTATAATGACATGAATGAGTGGGGATTCTATTTAAGAAATGAATAGGCCTAGTAGGCCTACGAAAAAGTGTGTGTGTATCTTCCTTTAGCCCCTTTTTCGGTCGAAAGAGAGTAGGCCTAAAACTTAGGCCCCCTATAGTGCACAATTCTCAATGGGCCAAAATGCTTTTACTCTTTGTTCACACAGGACCACAAGAAAGCTACAATCAAGACAACAAATCCCCCCAATTCCTTTGCACGTGCCATTTTTGGGTTCCCAATTTGCAAACTTTAAATGTTCTAAATAAGCCTAGGCCTATTAGGCTTTCATTTGATATACATGTAATGCTCATAACACTAGACTGGCGCAAACTCTCTCTAATACCCTACCAAGCCTTCACTCTCTTTTATACCCCATCAGATCATCACTCTCTAAAACACCACCAGACTGGACCACACTCTCTCTCTAATACCCCACCAGACCCTCCTCTCTCTCTCTCTCTCTCTCTTATACTCCACCAGACCATCACTCTCTCTAAAACACCACCAGACTGGACCACACTCTCTAATACCCCACCAGACCCTCACTCTCTCTTATACACCACCAGACACTGACTCGCTCTAAAACACCACCAGGCTGACCCATACTCTCTCTAATACCCCACCAAGCCTTCACTCTCTCTTATACTCCACTATACACTCACTCTCTCTAAAACACCACCAGACTGGCCCACACTCTCTCTAATACCCTACCAAGCCTTCATTCTCTCTTATACCCCACCAGACCTTCAATCTCTCTAAAACACCACCAGACTGGACCACACTCTCTCCAATACTGTACCCCACTAGACCCTCACTCTCTTATACTCCACCAGACCATCACTCTCTCTAAAACACCACCAGACTGGAGCTGGACCACACTCTCTCTAATACCCCATCAGACCCTCACTCTCTCTTATACTCCACCAGACACTCACTCTCTCTAAAACATCACCAGACTGGCACACACTCTCTCTAATACCCTACCAAGCCTTCACTCTCTCTTATACCACATCAGACCTTCAGGGCCATCATTGTACCAAGCATGAACCCTGAGGGCGCTATAGTTGTTGAGCTAAAGTGGTTTTTAAAATTTACACATATTGCCCCCTGTAGCCTGTGAACTTTGACCTCTGGGGTCGAGGCTACCATAGGTTACTTTTAGGGGTCATGGGCCATCATTGTACTAAGTATAAACCCTGAGGGCGCTATAGTTCCTGGGCTAGAGATGCTTCAAATTTTACACATATTGTCCCCTGTAGCCCATGACCTTTGACCTCTGGGGTCGAGGGTACCCTAGGAAACATTTAAGGGTCATGGGCTATCATTGTACCAAGTATGGGCCCCGAGGCTACTTTAGTTCCTGAGCTAGAGGAGTGCAAAGGAAGCGTGAGAAGAAGGAGAAGGAGAAGAAGGAGAAGGAGATTGGCACGCACTCTCTCTAATACCCCACCAAGCCATCACTCTCTCTTATACTCCATCAGACCCTCACTCTCTCTGAAACACCACCAGACTTGAGAATACCCCTTTAATCCCAAAACATTGTGTCCCTTTAAGCGGTTAACCCCATTGTACGTCTTGACGTATATTTGAAGCCTTCATCATTGCAAATACAGGTAGCTACCAAAATGCTACCTATTGCGATACACTGTGTTAACCGGTCGTACCTATTTTGCTTTTTAAACCATATGAACTTTGACCTCTGGGGTTGCGGCTAGCATAGCATACTTCTAGGGTCATAGGCCATCATTGTACCAAGTATGAACCCTGAGGGCGCTATAGTAGTTGTGCTAGAGCTGTTTGAAATTTTACACATATTGCCCCCTGTAGCCCATGACCTTTGACCTTTGGGGTCGGTGGTACCCTAGGATGTATCTAGGGGTCATGGGCCATCATTGTACCAAGTATGGGCCCCGAGGCTACTTTAGTTCTTGAGCTAGAGGAGGGCAAAGGACTGATCTTGAGAAGGAGAAGGAGAAGAAGGAGAACTAGAAACCACAGTTGTGTTTGACCAAACACGAATATCTATGCCCGTGATGACCACACCTAACCCCCTTCCCCTATTCACAAACAAAAACTTGGTGAGCACCATGTGAAACCCCTTGTTTTAAACTTTCATTTTGATATACATGTATTGCTCATAACACTAGACTGGCTCATACTCTCTCTAATACCCTACCAAGCCTTCACTCTCATTTATACTCCACCAGACCCTCACTCTCTCTAAAACACCACCAGACTGGACCACACTCTCTCTGATACCCCACCAGACCCTCACTCTCTCTTATACTCCACCAGAAACTCACTCGCTCTAAAACACCACCAGGCTGACCCATACTCTCTCTAATACCCCACCAAGCCTTCACTCTCACTTATACTCCACTATACACTCACTCTCTCTAAAACACCACCAGACTGGCACATACTCTCTCTTATACCCTACCAAGCCTTCACTCTCTCTTATATCCCATCAGACCATCAATCTCTAAAACACCACCAGACTGGACCACACTCTCTCTAATACCCCACCAGACCCTCACGCTCTCTTATACTCCACCAGACACTCACTCGCTCTAAAACACCACCAGACTGGCCCACACTCTCTCTAATACCCCATCAGACCCTTACTCTCTCTTAAACTCCACCAGACCATCACTCTCTCTAAAACGCCACCAGACTGGACCTCACTCTCTCTAATACCCCACCAGACCCTCACTCTCTCTTATACTCCACCAGACACTCACTCGCTCTAAAACACCACCAGGCTGATCCAAACTCTCTCTAATACCCCACCAGACCCTCACTCTCTCTTATACTCCACCAGACACTCACTCGCTCTAAAACACCAACAGGCTGACCCATACTCTCTCTAATACCCCACCAAGCCTTCACTCTCTCTTATACTCCACCAGACACTCACTCGCTCTAAAACACCAACAGGCTGACCCTAATACTCCACCAAGCCTTCACTCTCTCTTATACTCCACCAGACACTCACTCGCTCTAAAACACCAACAGGCTGACCCATACTCTCTCTAATACCCCACCCAGCCATCACTCTCTCTTATACTCCACCAGACACTCACTAGCTCTAAAACACCACCAGACTGGACCACACTCTCTCTAATACCCCACCAGACCCTCACTCTCTCTTATACTCCACCAGACACTCACTAGCTCTAAAACACCACCAGACTGGCGCACACTCTCTCTAATACCTCACCAGAACCTCACTCTCTCTTATAATCCACCAGACACTCACTCGCTCTAAAACACCCCCAGGCTGGCCCAAACTCTCTCTAATACCCCACCAAGCCACCACTCTCTCTTATACTCCATCAGACCCTCACTCTCTGAAACACCACCAGACTGGAGAATACCCCTTTAATCCCAAAACATTGTGTCCCTTTAAGTGGTTAACCTCTTAACCCCATTGTACGTCTTGACGTATATTTGAAGCCTTCATCATTGCAAATAGGGTAGGTGCAGGTAATATGGGACAGCAGGTAATATGGGACACCTGTTTTCATTTTAACAAAAAGTAGCTTAGAGAAGGTAAACACTTTAAGTTGATTTGTTAAGTGTTTAGAAACATCAATTGTGCTTCTAGAAATGCAGTTTTGGAGTCTGTGTATCAAACTCTTGGAAATCAATGCCAAAAAGAGTGAAATTGCCCAAAAAATTATGTCGTTTTTTTGGCCTGATATAAAATCAATGACGTCACATTTTATGATTGTGTATCCAAAACTCTGGTACTGAGGGGCATTTGTCATTTTTATGATCTTTAGGTGATGGGTTAAGCTTATCAGCAGGTAAAATTCCACTGACAAGTGGCACTTTCCTTTATAAATGATTATTTTCTCTGATTTTCAACTGAATGGGTGCAGGTAATATGGGACACATAGGAAATTGTGTGCATTGTCAATGCGAAAAGCAAAACTATTTAGAAAATTGAATTTTCTTGTAGAAATTTGCATTTAACATTCAAAATCATGTAACAAAAATGTTTTTAGAACAAAAGAGTGATTTTCTGAACTTTTGATTTTCACCATAGAGATAACACAGTGTCCCATATTACCTGCACATGCAGGTAATATGGGACACTTGACGATGACGTCATTTTGACGTCATAGCGTCCAAACAAACATAAAAACAAGGTAACATTGCCTGTTTTATTAATCTTAAAGGACAGGTTGTTCATCATAACAATCTCTTGTGGGCATATCTTCTTTAGTTTTTATGCAAATAAGCTAAACGTCCTTAATGGTCCCATATTACCTGCAGGTACCCTACAGGTAGCTACCAAAATGCTACCTATTGCGATACACTGTGTTAACCGGCCGTACCTATTTTGCTTTTTAAAGCATATGAACTTTGACCTCTGGGGTTGCGGCTAGCATAGCATACTTCTAGGGTCATAGGCCATCATTGTTCCAAGTATGAACCCTGAGGGCGCTATAGTAGTTGAGCTAGAGCTGTTTGAAATTTTACACATATTGCCCCCTGTAGCCCATGACCTTTGACCTTTGGGGTCGGGGGTACCCTAGGATGTATCTAGGGGTCATGGGCCATCATTGTACCAAGTATGGGCCCAGGGGCTACTTTAGTTCCTGAGCTAGAGGGCTGCAAAGGACTGATCTTGAGAAGAAGGAGAAGGAGAAGGAGAAGGAGAAGGAGAAGCCGAAGACTAAACACAACAAATACAATATCTATGCCCCGTTACACGGGCATAGATAAGGAGAATCCGAAGACTAAACAGAACAAATACAATATCTATGCCCCGTTGCACGGGCATAGATAAGGAGAAGGAGGAGAAGGAGAAGCCGAAGACTAAACACAACAAATACAATATCTATGCCCCGTTAACACGGGCATAGATAAGAAGTCGAAGACTAAACACAACAAATACAATATCTATGCCACCGTTCCACGGGCATAGATAAGTATGCTTCATTTAGTTAAACAATAGTAACATCCCTGTTGTGTACAAAAATTAACTCTATACGACAATGCAAATCAAGATCAATTCATGGACTATTAAAGTGCACAGGGAAATGTTGAGTACCCGGCATGTAAATTAAATGGAACAGCCAAAATGCCAATGGGTATGTAATTTAACTAGAACAGCCTTAAATTGATCCCGGGAAATTGATATCGATATCAATATTGACGTCACAGATTCGATTTGTCACGTGATCGTCAAACCTGTACTAGAAGGTGTCAGTTCTGCAGGAACTGACACAAAAACAAATTCTGATTGGATGAAGAGAACTCTTGAGGTTTCGACAAAAAACAATCAAAGAGGCCCATTTTCAGCTAGAAGCACAGCTCTTACATTGCTATGCACTCAACCGTGCAGTGTAATCAAAGACATGTGCGGCCCAGTGCGGGGACAATTCACCGTCTGCTGAAGTTGCTTGAGAGCTGTTGGACGAAAATGTGTGCTCAGGTGTATCGAGGTTGAAACTGTGAATCGTTACAAGAGAATCGTTTTGTATGGAAACCTTTCCATATGGGGGGTGATTGCATGTACCATCCCCTAGCAAAATATGGGGGGGGGGTGTATCCACCCATCCTAACCGGGATCTACGTCTATGGTCTCGGGCATAGCCCTGGACATAAATCATATATAATACACTTAAAACATGTAAAACGAAAGCAACTTACTTTAGTATCTTAAAAAACACGAAACCTATGATTTACTTGATCATGTTGATAAAGTAATCACTAGATGAATAATTTCTGCTTATAATGTGGCGCCGATGCCACTTTATTCCCTAAAATTATACCAATTTGAATGGGAATTTCAAGAGTGACATGTGATATTTCTTCAAGCCGATTCCCACGGGGATTTCGTGACAGATCATCAACATACTAAATAAAATGTCAATTACAAACTTTTCTAAAACACGGGCATCTACCCAGCAAACACAAAAACGTTAAATAAGTTATATTTTGGCTTTTGGTTTAGGTAAAACGTTTTAATAACATTAAAATGTCGGGTTATATAAAGGTCATGATAACGTTTTAAAACGTTTTGTATGAAAACACACTACAACAATATTTTTAAATGTTTTCAAAAATGTTATTGTAAACTATTTTTGCAAACATTGTTGCCAAATATTGTGTCAATACGACTTAAATAACATTATGAACCCAGCAAACACAGAAATGTCCTTAAAATGTTTTTTTTTTTTCAAAACCTTTTAATTAATAACATTAAATGTCGGGCTATATAAAGGTCATGAAAACGTTTTTAAAACGTTATTGAAAATATTTTGGGAAACATTTTTCGCAAAATATTTTTCAATAACATTTTGTTTAGAATATTTTGTATCAAGTTTTCAAGAATGTTTTTGGAATGTTATTAAAACGTTTTTATACCCTTTATATAACCCGACATTTAAACATTTTCTGTAAAACATTTTTTTTGTGTGCTGAGCAGTAGATTATCAAAATTGTTTTTAAGGTTATGAAAACGTTTTATACTCTTAATATACCCTTTATATAACCCGACATTTAAACGTTTTCTGACAACCTTTTATAACCTTTTTGCGAATGATGTCGAAAACGTTTTGTGTTTGCTGGGTATGGGGTAATGTTTCATAAAATCACGTTTTTCTCGAAAAGTGGGTAAAGCACGCACTCAGCAATGGATTTTTGTTTAAAATATTTTGTTGAATACGGAAAGTATGATTCTCTTCTCCAAAAAAAAAAAAGGGGGGTTGGCTAACTTCATTATTTGATGCAAAAGTTCTAAAGTTAGGCTCCATGTCACTGGGGAAATTGCCCAAAGTTGTCAAAAAATTGTCAAAATAGTATAAAGTTACTCAAAGTTTCACAAACTTGCTTAAAACTTTTTCAAAATCGCGTATATTTATTCAAAGTTTCACAAAGTTGCTTAACAATAACATTTTGTCCAAATTTCATAAAGTTACAAAAGTTTTACGAAGTTGCCTAACATTTTTTCAAAATTGCCTGAAGGTGCTGAAAATACGCTCAAAATGTTTCAACTAATCAAAATTCCATATTGCTCTACTCTGCGTAAACTTACGGTAGCCTATAATAGGCCTATTACTAGGGAGAGTGATTTTGGCGAGCCGAAAGAGGGGGGGGGGTGGCCAAGCACTTCTTGGCAAGCCAATGGGGGGGGGCATTTTGCAGCACACTTATGAAGGGCACGGCCTTAAAGCGCTCTAAGGCCTAGCAAAACAGTATTGAAACGCTTCAGTGTAGATTTCAATATGCTCGGCGCACTTGGGATCCCAAAAATTTGGCATTTTTTGGCAGCCGGCCGAGAAGCCCGGGAGGGGAGCCCGAATGCAAGCAATCCGGGGGCCGAGACGGGTGGAGGGCATTCACATTTTGAAATTTTATATCCCCTTAGCGTTAAGACCAATCAATTTTTGCCCAAAATAGGCCTAGAGGTTAAGCATAAATTTGTTACATTTTTGTACGGTAGGCCTACCGGTGAGCCAAGGACCGTCTCGAGCCCGGTCTCGAGGGACGGGGGGACAGCTTCCCGCCCGAGTAGTCGAAGTCTTGCCTCACTATGGGATGGCATTTTTGTACTTTTTAGCCCATTTTCGTCAAATTTACCCCCCTTGAAAGTTGCCTTGCCCTCCCCCGCCCGGCCCGCGATATTTTTTTTCCTAGTCAACATTTGCATCACATAATACATTTACATACATGATATAGGCCTATATGAAGCTGGATTGAGCTGTGTTCAGATTTATTGCCATAATTATTACCTCTTACAAAAGAAAAACAAATTTATTCCAATTAAAATTCTACCAGGGTTCGAACCCACAACCTTTTATTTAACAGTCGAGATCGAATACCACTACCCTGTGAGTGCTTCTGCCAGAAATGCGTTTGTTCATCATACTTATTGATTACGGAATAAATCGCAAACACACGATATATATATATTACTTGTCTATTAGTAACGTATATAATCTCCAATCAATAATGAACCTTGCCTCCGACTATGCGGTTCCTATGCAAATGTTGACTAGTAAATTAATATAGGCCTAGGCGCCCGGCCCACCCTCTGACAAAGTGGTACCGGTTTTGGCAGAGGGCCCGGGCAGGGGGCAAGGGTTGAAATTGTCCTTTGGGTTGGTTTTAGGGAGAATTTTCTTTCCCACTCCCCACCACACCGCCAATAAGCCCAATCGGCATTGGAAGTTTGCAATGCATTGTGGGACAGTTTTTGCAGTTTTAGGACACTTTGTCCTTTGACCTATCGGGAAAATTGCTGTAATTATTAATAATTTATTTATTATTGTCATAATGTTATCATTAAAAATATTTAAATAATTAATTCATTTAATAATAATGTTTTTAAGTTTGTTTTTATTCTAGTAACACGTTTTAAATTATATTTTGTACGCACAAAACCCGAATTTTTCTGAATTTTCCAGATAGGTCAAAGGGCAAAGTGTCCTAAAAAAACCGGAAGTTACAATAGCGATTTGGCTTATACTCCCCCCCCCCCCAGCCCAGGGGGCCCAGCGTGTTTTGATCGATGGTTACCACCCAACACTAAATTTAAAGTTTTGTAGTGCTGGGCGGTAATAGGTAGTGACGTAATGTGGTCTCGTAACACATGCATCCGAAAAAATCGCAGATTTCCTAACTAATTGGTATTAATATTGTACCTTAATGAGCCAGCTGACATTATAACATTATCTACAGGTAAGTAGCTTATTCAGATTGTGATCAGTTATTATTCTGTTGATTGCCAAAGCAAACAAATCACGTACGATTTTTTTCGTCAACCCTTCCGAATTCGGCACCCAATAAGCTTACTTACGCTCAGATCTAGACTTTGACTTTGAGTTTGACTTTGACGAAATACTGTCCAACGTTCCCTGCGGGAATCAAGCGGCCAGGAATAGTGTGCGCCTGTTGTTGGTTACTTAGTCTTGCTTTTATAGATGACTTGTAATTGCTGTTTTAAATGCTTGAGTTGAGGTTCTTTAATGTTGGCTATGGCTATGCTTTCTGTAGGTATGTTAGCCCTAGAACTCTGGCCATAGTATCCGTTTTTACTTCCACTAGGGCCAGAGGCACTTACATTGAAAAAATTGTTGGAGATGGTTGAATGCAACAGAACAAATAAATGATGAAAATTGACCTTTTCATTGTGTTCGTGGGTCACCGCAAGAGCTGTAAAATTTGATAAATGTCAATGGTACAATTCCAAGCACGTGAAAGTCGTGAGGTCATTTCTCAACACAATACCTGTCAGAGGATAATTTACATAGGCACAAAAGACCGTGTTCAGCGTGAAGCGTTACTCAGCCAAACATGGCAGAGTAGGTCCCGGATGGTCGTACATGTTCCTATCTCCACAACGTTATACCTTTCCAACAAGGAAAGAGATACAAAAGGCGAACGTCTAGCATTCCTTAGGTATCACAGGGAAACCTCAGTTAACACATTTGTTAGTCAGTCAAAATGGCCTAAACCGGCAATACAAATTTACATTGAAATTAAAAAGAAGCTTTTTAAGAAGGAAACCTTCATAAATATGTTGTCTATACTTCACTTGACCCAAATATATGATTTTTTTTTGGTGATGAGAGACTCGCATGGAATTTCAGAGAGATTTTGATAGCAGTTCCATTAAAATAAGGTGCTATCGTCATGAGACTAAGATCTAGAAACACCCCACGTAATGCTGTTTTGGGGAATTTTGCTAGCAGAATCTTTTTGATGAAAGTCAATCTTTGACAAGATGTAACTTTGCTACGGAAAGTGCTATGAAAAAAAAGGTTTTCAGTGTTGGCTTTCTTTACTCAAGGGCTTATATAAAATGATGCAGTTTGATGGCAAATTTGAATTCACCTGGCATACCTACATTCCTTACCTGAGCATGCGCAATATTCAGCCGCTCTCAGCATAGGGAAATCGCGCACCCGGCGCCATTTTGAAAATTCATTACCTGGTAGTAAATTTTACGGCGATGTTTTTGAAAAAAAAATCTGGTGGGAGTTAGATCGAGTTAGAAACAATTCCAAAGCTTACAAGGTCAAGTCAAAAGGTTAAACTTGGTCATAACCCGGAAGAGGTCAGATGATTCGCACGTGGTCGCTGCAAATTTTGGCGACTTTCTAGTAGGTTTGAAAGTGATGATCTCGATCTATTTTTTTTCGGAAATTACTCTCCAAATATCTAATTAACGGAGTTGAGCGGTAAGTTAAATGAGCACGCGGTATATAAAGGTAGTTTTTTGTACATAAAAATGTTTGGTTTGATGAGATTGGATGGATGGCTTACGCAAAAAGTGAATAACCTGGGGACTTTGTGTAGTACGAATTCGGCGACTTTTGCCAGTGAGTGAACATGTTTAACCCGGCATGGTTTGCGTATACGGTACTAATTGAATGGGCTCATGCTGTGGATGCTGGGATAGATTCTCATTCTGCGCCGACTATGAGTCGAAGGAAGAAGCAAATTTTGACCTTTCCTATTCCTATCCCATTATGCATAGCGCTCGCAGATTCTTGCTATGATAGATGCTGAATGGCTAGTACCGGGTAAATGACTGGGGTGGGCACATCGGGTATGATGGCGGGGGAACAGGCCGTTTTTGGCCATTTTCCTATTTGATTTCCTAAGTTCAAATTGATGGGGGGGGGGTACTCCTATGACACTACGTCATGGGGGGCTTGAGCAGGAGTGGCCCCATTCTGATGATCAAGTGAACTGGCCCTCGAGTTTCCGCAATGATCTTCGGAATAGGGAGCATGCGCCAGCCAGTGCTCCAAAGGGTGCCTGCTCAAGACAAAACTTATGCTGGGGGGGAAGGGGTGGAAGGGGGGGTTCATACTTGAGCAGGAGTGACCCCATTCTGATGATCAAGTGAACTGGCCCTCGAGTTTCCGCAATGATCTTTGGAATAGGGAGCATGCGCCAGCCAGTGCTCCAAAGGGTGCCTGCTCAAAAACATTTTCCTGGGGGAGGGGTGTCAATGCATCAGCTAGTGCTTATAATATTTTAAAGGGTGCCCCCCTCAAACAAATTACCCCCCCCCCTTGTATCAGTGAAAAGGTATACTCGGGTGGGTAGTATCAAAACCGTGAGTTTTTCAATGACAAAAAAATAAAAATAAGACACTTTAACACAAATTTCATCGTTTTGAATAAGTTTTTCTTTATTTTTGCATTTGGTGTTGGCCCTCACTGCGGTTTCCCAGGGACTGCCTTTTGAGGAGAGCGAGAGCAATCGCTCTCCACTGCTCTCCTTAAATCGGATATAGGAGAGTGATTTAGTTGACCATTCTCTCATTACATTTTATTGTAAATGTTCTAAACAGCTCTTGAAGAGCTATTTAATGCTCTCCTGCAAATTCTAAAAGACATTCCCTGGTTTCCATCCTCTGTAAAAGCTGGAATCTGCATCAGAAAACAGAAATAAAACAAAATGTTCAGGCCCGTAGCCAGCCCTCCGAGTTAGGGGGTTCGTTTTTGCAGATTTCTGATGAGTAATGGTCAGCAGAAGGGCATCGGCGCTGAACCATGACGTGAGGGGTGTCTGAGGGGATGTTCCCCCCTCAGAAATGGCAGAATTTTGAAAAATGAAGTCCCAATTGATCGCATTTGGTGCACAATTTTTACATTATTATCAGAAATATATGGTTTCAATTTATTACTGCAAAGAGGCAAATTAGCACGGTTAAAACAAGAAAAAGTTGCAAATCAGGCATAGGGGTGTCTGAGCTGAAAAATGAAGTCCCAATTGAAGGCATGCATGGTGCACCATTTTTACATTATTATCAACATATTGGTTCAATATATTACAGCAAAGACGCAAATTAGTGCGGTTAAAACAAGAAAAAGTTGCAAATCAGGCGCAGGGGGTGTTTGAGGGGGATGTGCCCCCTCAGAATGGGAAGAATTTTGAAAAATGAAGTCCCAATTGAAGGCATTTGGTGCATTATTTTTACATTATTATCAGGAATATATATGGATATATTATAGCAAAGAGGCAAATTAGCTCGATAAAAACAAGAAAAAATTGTTAATCAGGTGCGTTATTTCATCACAAATATTATCAATTATCTTATTTTCCTATGTTATATCACTCCCTTCATCTCTGAACTAAGCTTTCTAGGGTTATCGTTTTTTTGCACACCAAATTTTTTTTTTTAAATCTTCAAATCTAGATGAGATAAAGAGGCAAATAATGACTCTGCTGTATTTATAGCATTAAATTAAGTCATAGGCCTACATAAACTGGGCGTCGGGGATTTTTCAAATCGTCACGCTAATCTGAGCCTAAAATTAATAGGAAAAGTGCGCGCGAAGCGCGAGAAAAATAACAATTTTTGTGCTAAAATGGCCATTTCAACCACATTTCCCATGTTCTCCTTTTTTGTGTCAAAATTTTAGGGGGTTCTATCGAACCCCTCGAACCCCCCCTGGCTACGGGCCTGATGTTACTCATACATGTTCATTTGTATATTAGGGGGCTATCATTTTCTGCGGAAGGGGGCTCCCAAATTTACAAAAAGTCAGCATCAATAAAATTGCAACCCCCTATTTCGCCACAAAATTTTATGACCCTCTCCCCACCACCCACTGATACACCTTACATGTACCCCTGAAGAGGCTAAAATTGTATTCAGTCTTTTGAATTTAACACACTATCTGTGGTCATCTTGCAACTCCCTACATTTTGGTCATCAAAATGTTATGACCCCCCCTATTTTTCTTTCCAAAATATTACGACCCCCCCCGTATATTTGGGCCCCCCCCCTTCCAAAGAAAATGATAGGTCCTTATGTTCACATTCTAGGATTACATTTACAGTTCAGTACTGGTAAATAGCAAGTGCTTGTTTCTTAAAATTGTGTACTCACAATGCACAGTATAGGCCTATAAGCATTTTAATATGTGCATGCACAAAAAGTTTATACAGGAAATTGGCTGAAAATTTTAGACATTCAAATTAGCATATCTCCGCAACCGCATGTCGTATGACATTCATTTATGCCTCATCCGTTTTCTTTCATTTAGCTCTTTAATATGAGATTAATTTGATGAGAATCAAAAAAAGTTCAATTTTTTTTGTATTATACCTACTTTCTGGTATCGAGTTCCAATCTCGAATTGTTCTCAGAAAATATGAGTTCTTATAACAGTCTTTTGTAGCCGTTGTTGTTGCAAATGCTTGAGTATTGGTATGCCGTGACGTACGTGGGGCGGGCTGAAGGAGGTTTCCGACAGGTAGGGATAGGTGACCGGTGATGGCTTTCTGCAATGTGGTCAGTCGGCGCCGCTTACACTTCCTTCTAATCTGAAGTGACTCCCAATCCAGCTTCTGGAGCAACTCTGTCATACAACCTTGTGATTTTGACTTGTAATCTCGGCTTACAAAGTGGGCTGCTCTCCTTTGTACCATTTCTATCTTATTATTTAACACTTGTGTATATGGATCCCATGTGGGAGATGAGTATTCAACCAAAGCCTTAAGGTCGAACCAATGTCTTGTAGGCTGACTCTTTAACATGTTGAGGGCAAGAATATAAATTTTTTCTTTTTAATCCTAAGGTGCGGTTAGCAGATGCTGTTATATTATATCAATATGTTTGTTCCAGGTGAGCTTATCAGTGATCATAACGCCAAGATATGGGTGACTGTTTGTTGCTTGCAAGATGGAATTTCCTAGTGCCGTACTATTACGCTGATTTTCGTATTCGGCGAGGAGGACGATTTCGACCTCCTGGTTTGTTTACAAACAGAGAGGTAGACAAAAGACCGTTCCGCTTGTCCAAACACTCAAGTATCAGAAGGATGGTCCACAATAGCGTGATTCACGTATTACATGAATAGGGATTAAAAAGCTGTCACGTAGAACCATGTGCTTCTATTGTCCAATTTGCCATCAAGATTTCATATGGAAACAGTTCAGACCCAGAACAGGATCATGTCAGAAATTAATATTTTGTTCTGGGTCTGATTATTCGGACTAGGAATTTCCCAGGGTGTAATCAGAATGGAACACAGATCTTTTATGTGTGAGTCTCATAATAAAATGCATTTGCCAGTCTTTTTCCCATTTTATGAGTGTGTTTAGATCTTGTTGTAAAGCGTCTGCATCAAACTGGTTCTGTATTTGTCTGTATAGTACACAATCGTCTGCAAATAGACGGACTGTGGAATTTATGTTGTCTGGAAGGTCATTTATGTATACAAGGAACAGCAGCGGACCAAGCACCGTGCCCTGAGGGACACCCGAAGCAACGTTCGTCCATGTCGAGTGTTCACCACCGACTACGACCCTGTGGACACGATGCTTGAGAAAGCTGCTGATCCATGTATGTGTTTTGTTGTGAATACCATATCTGTTTAATTTGTTTAAAAATAAAAGCCTATTATGGGGGACTACATCAAAGGCCTTTGAAAAGTCCATGATTACTACATTGTATATCCACTTGGGATTTATTATTCAATGAATGAGCTAGATCATGAGTCGTGAGAATTACCTGAGATTCTGTTGAGTGTTTAGTCCTAAATCCATGTTGTTTTTCAGTTAAAACTGGAATTGTGGAAACTGGTCAAAATGTCTCATAATATTAGAATGTATTATGCTCTAAGGTTTTGCAGCATATTGGCGTTAATGAAACAGGGCGATAATTTGACACCACCATCTCCTTTTTTAAAGATAGGGGCAATATTTGCCTGCAACCATGAATTTGGAAGAACCCCAGTGTCATAAGATCTCGCTACCACCTGCCTACGACAAACACAAATGAGACTCGCTGAGTCTCATGGACGCCGTTCCTATGTCCATCAGACTCGTGTTTCCCATTTTGTGTGTAAATTTATTTACACGCTTAAGACTTTGCGCCGCTTTTCCATTTTAACAAATTTCTTTGAAATGTGGACTATGCATATAAAACTGTACTCATAATGGAGAGTCATATTATTATGATCAAAACCGTGCGAGGATTCTTAACCAACTTCTTGAAACGCAATATCATTTGGAATTTCGGCGAATAAAGATGATTTAAGAAGCCGCCTCTCTCCCCGCGTCACAAAAATGATCACGAATGAAAAATAACAAATTTCACTACGCGTGCGCACAGAGGTGTGACCTTAACTTTCGCTGATCCCCCCCCTAATCTTTTCAATGTTGATTTAACACATGATTCCTGCTGTTGGTTTGGTTCCCAGGTCACGCGTGAAAATAGCCTAAATCCCTAGGCCCCGATCTCGAAACAATAAACATGGCAGAACAAGCACAACCCGATGACCGTGCGTAAGCAGTTAAAGGACTGGTTGATCAAGCCTAGCGTAAAAATATGATATATCAGCATCAACGATAGTCTTTTGCACAGCCAATTTGCGTCGGTCCTAACGCTCGTCGTTCCTATAGACACATACAGTGTGGGCAGAGACTAACCTACCACCTGCCTACGATAAACACAAATGAGACGAAGAACTGAACAACCATTTTTGTCCTGAAAAATGCTTCGTTGTGACAATCAGAAACGCCAAAAATCAATTTTTTACTACGCTGGATATTGTGCTGAAATCAAAGTACATGTAAGAATCAAATTTGAAGGTAAATAGGCCAAATATTGCAAGAAAATCTACTCACTAGGACTCTAGGGACTACGCAGAGGATTCACGGCCATGCCAATGTAATAGGGAAAACCGATAACAATGACTAGCTCAGATCCGGGCTCAGATCTTCTGTATCTGTATCTGTCATCGTCAGCAGAATCTCCTCTTCTAGAGGCAACATCGCCAACCTTGACTAAAGAGCATGACTTGGATGGACGTGCAGTTTAATTTGAAAATTTTTAGTTGCTTTCCTTAATTCTTGGTTGACTTGATTCTTGAACTAAAGTTGAAGGATTCAACAACAATGGTAGTGGCATTTACAGTTGCTGCAGTGCAGACAAGTTGTTCCATATAGGGATGGTAGATGGAAAAAATGTATCCCCATAGCGTCTGGTTTTATAACGGATCCTGGCGAAACTTTTTGTTGTGCCCCCTGGTTTCTCTGGTTTGGTGAACAATGTGACTTCCCAGTGAAATGTCGACCAGCCCATGCTGGATCTTGTAAAGCATGGATACTTTCTTGATCTTTCGTCGAATCTCTAATGGTTGCCACTCCAATTCAGCCAAGATTTTTGTAACAGTACCCTCCTCTCTGCTGTAGTTAGTTATTTTTACAGGAATGTGCTGCTTGCCGTTGTACTCTATTAAGCTGGTTGTTGTTTGATTGGATTGGAGTATCCCACACACTAGCTGCGTACTCCAGCAATGGTCCGATGAGGGTGGAATATGCCGTAGATTTGACATGGACGTTACATCCCCACAAGTTGCGGCGAACCAAGCCTAGCACTCTTTGTGCATTCTTGCATACTTCCCTGACATGATCATTCCAGGTGATATTGTGATATAAGGCGTTATTGAAACATACCCCCAGGTAACGGTGTGAATCAACAGATTGTAGCTGCTCACCACACAAACTGTAAATGTGCTTAGGTGGATTTCTGGTACCTATTGTCATTGTGACACATTTGCTGGGGTTAAATGACATGAGCCAGTCATTTTGCCATTTCTTTAATTTTACAAGATCTTCTTGGAGTGACTGAGATACTTCATCAGCAGTTGTGGCAGTGTACAACAGACAATCGTCTGCAAACCTTAAAACATAAGTAGCCTGCAACAAATGTTAACACATTATCTTCTGCCATGCCTTCTACTTCCATTGCCTTGAAGTGGCATAGCAGCAATTTGGACTCATCTAGAGAGTGGCTGATGGATTTACCATTGCTGATCTACAGACAGTACAGTTGTGCTTACGAAGAACCTTGAAACATAAGTAACCAGCAACAAACGTTAAAACATTATCTTCTTCCATGCTTCTGCCTGTAGAAGTGTCTGTTTGTGAAGGGACTGTGTACTGTTGCTGTGATGTACATGCAGAGTTAGATGTGGATTTGGATTTACCACAGGTAAGATCAAGAAGGAAATTCACAAAGTCGCTGTCGTTGTCGCCATCGGTAACAAATCGACAATTTCGGCCTTCAAGATGTATGAACCTATGACATCTGCTTGGAGGAAGTTCCTAAATTGATTCACCTGTGGTGTATCATTGGACCCCTCTTTCTGGCATAAAACTGAAAACAAATATTCCAAACAGTCTTGATTACATCTGAAAGCTATGTGATATAACAACAGAATTGATTAAAAATAAAAAATTAACATGTACCTTACAGTACATAATACAAGTAAATAAAAGCAACACAGTTTCACCGCCCGCCAAAAAAAACACACCACAGACCGCTTATAGTCGATTCAATTTGTTCCTGAGACAAACCTTGTTATTTTTTTAGTGGCTTTACTTTTGAGTTCTTTGCTTTTACGATGGAATTCATCTTTTGAAGTTTGAATAAAAATAACATGTTTTTGAATGCCTCTTTACTGTATACAAATGTGTTATATGGTACTTTCTGTTTTTGCTTTTGGTGGCTCGCAATGGCTGATTATAATGTTTTATGATATGATGAATTCTCATTCAAACAAAGATGGAACAGAGGCCAAGTGATGCCTGCTGGATTGTTGTACTTTGTTGGACGTGTTCTTTAAAAAAACACATAATTTCTGTTGCATGTTCATCTTTTGAGCTCTTTGCTCTAATATTTAAATAAAAATCGGTGCTGAATCTGCTCTCAAACCTCATACTCTCCAACCACTTGCTTATTGTCCTCTTGGAAGGCAAATAAAATATTATCTTCAAATGTACATGCAGGGCTAGATGTGGATTGGGAGTGACCGCATGTAAGACCAAGAAGGAAATTCACAAAGTCGCTGTCGTTGTCGTCATTGGTAACATGTCGACAATTTCAGCCTTTAAGATGTATGAACCTATTGTTGCTTTGAGGTAGTTCCTAAATTGATCCACTTGTGGTGTATCATTGGACCCCTCTTTCTGGTGTAAAACTGAAAACAAATTTTCCAAACAGTCTTGATTGCATCTGGCAACTAAAAAGTAGACAGAACCCCATACATCCCTCAGTTACTCCTACAATAAAATTACGACATTTAAACTTAAAATCCAGCCATTGATACCTTGGATAGGAGTTATATATCGCAGCATTACTGAGCGCTATTAGTATTACAAAATATTACCACAGCGCTGTACAATAGCATTTTTTTAAAATACACATTAATATAAAATTATACAAAAGAAGGAAGTATAACTTACAACAATTAAAAGTATTAAAAAGCAATATGATAAACCATCTATTAATTAAACCTTATTAACATGATTAAAATACATGATGTACAATTTTTGCAATAAATATAATACCAAGGATGTATATATGAAACAAAACATTAATGAGATGGAAGAAGACGAGTCTTGAGCAATTTCTTGAACACATTGACTGAGGGTGAAAGGTGGATACGAAGAGGGAGCAAGTTCCAAAGGCGTGGGCCAGCAACATTGAAAGCGTAGTCACCTATAGACAGTAGAGTACAAGAAACTTGAAGAAGGAAATCACTACCAGAATGCAAATTTTCTCTGCTTGGTTTGTAGTGAATGAGGAATTTGGACAGGTAAGCAGGCGTGAGGTTGTTCATACCAATTTTACCATGGAACTTTCCATGATTTGATCCAAGAAGTGGTCTCTCTCAGCATAGGCCCACAAAATAGCAGAACACACCTCATATACAAAATTATACATGTAGGACTGAAATGATTTGAAACTGAATTTTCACACACAAAAAAAAGTCCCAGTAAAACAGGAACAAAACCACCCCCAAATTGTTATGCTTCACCGCTACTGCCATCCAGAAGCTTAAATGGTTGGATGCATGTCAGTGCAGTGCAAACTTAAGCAGTTGTAACCTTTTCTTCTTCTGCTATTTACACAGTCAAACACTTGATCTATTCACTCGCAAAAGTCTGCAGTGAAAGCAGCTTCTAGAGGGAGATCATTTAGAGACACGATTGTGTGCAGGCCCAAGGCAACTGAATGCAAAAATACTTGTGCAGCTGTTGCAACACACATTTTTGAAAATGGTGACAGTGTTATATGTTATCTGTCAATTTATGGCTGGCCTACAGTCCCACATTACCTCTACTTTCTTCAATATTATAACACTCCTCAATATATCGCCATTTTATCTTATGACCTCCGATAGCAAAATCTTATTTCTGCAAATTATTTCTAACACTTTTACCAAATGAGGTGGATCAAACATGAAATATATCTTAATCTTCTCCTTAAACTTGGTTCATTTTCTATAATTCCTTTACCCCCTGATCCCAAATAGAAACCTTGACTGTCAATCCAATATCATGTAGTTTTCTATACATTCTTTAATGAGGCTAGTAAGTTGTGTATCAGGTGTCAAATTTCTAGCAAAAATATAAGCATATGGTTGTTACCAATTAGTACTTAACCCTGTACCATATGAACATTTCCAAAATCTTCAAACCCCTCCACGATATCTCCCTTATCATTATGCCGCAAACCATCTTTGAGGCTAACTTTGTCTATGAGTAGAACACATAATTTCTGTTGCATGTTCATCTTTTGAGCTCTTTGCTGTAATGTTCCCCCAAAAAAATTGGTGTTGAATCCACTCTCAAACCTCATACTCTCCAACCACTTACTTACTGTCATCTTGGAAGGCAAATAGAATATTATCTTCAAATAACAGAAGGCCTTGGGACTTTGATGGTCTAAACTTATATTAAACACTCTGTCACTGTTTGTGTAAGTGCTGCCCTTTGGTTTATATGCTTGCAATGTCGCTCCAGGGACTAAGAAATTATAAAGCGTTGGGTTTCTTCTTGAGTTCCTCTCTTGTTGGTGGATGTTCGGAAAAAGATAGTAATTTTACCTGCTTCTGGATTTGAAGGAGTACTGTAATATTATTTGGTATCCATACAGCAAAAGGATATTTTTATCTTGTCTTGTCTTGTAGGATAGTTGGAGCTAAATGGACATAATTGGTGGGTGCGCATGAGGTAGTACTTTGTAGTTGCTTCTTTGAATGACTTAGTACTGGTTATGTTAGTGATCTCTTCCGGTAGTGATTTCCCGGTAGTGATTTCCAATCTCTGGTAGTGAGAGGAATGAATGAGTTCTTGTAGTTGTCTTTGCTAGTTTGGATTAGGATAGAGCAGTTTTTATTTGAATGTCGAGAGAGACATTTGACTGGGAACAGCAGGTTTTGTATCAGGATTCCTAGGATACCCTCGCATGCCCTATGGAAGTTTGTGAGCCTGTTGTTTTCCTACGAGTAGCGAGGGGTTCGATACCCAGTTCAGACATCATATCTGACACGCTATTGTAGCGACCATATAAATCTTCTTTGAACAACTTCCAATCCAATTTGTCTATGAGGATTTGTGTATAAGGATCCCATATGACAGCACTGTACTCTAATATGGTCTTAGGAGAGAGATATGTACGCAAGCAGTTTGATACACCTGCTATATGATTTCAGATATCGATGAACAAAGCCAAGTGTACAGTTTGCTTTAGCAGTAACTCCATTTGTGATCGTTGGAGATGTCGACATCCAAGTAGCTATGGCAAGATGTTTCCTGAAGTTGGGATCCATTCAATGAGTAATTTTACTGAAGTGGAGATCTGGCAATTGCGTTGAGAATAAGATTGTCCAATGCCGGGCTGCGATGTTTGTGCTGAAAAGATACCATCAAATAGATGTCTTGACTTGCATGTTGCAAAACGTTTTAATGCTAATTACTATTATAAATTCCTGAATGTTGGCGTCTATGCTATAGTCACAAAAACCTTTAATTAACCTCTAATTAGACTACAGCACACCTCAAGGAATTTGGTATCATATTTTCCTTTTTTTTTTGCCACCAGGTTCTTCATCAGAATGAGGCTTCTTAGAAGCATATGGAGTGGGGCAGGTCAGCATGTAGTGAGATGTACACAACTTCAAACCATTGGAGTGATAAACTCTTACAGGGTAAGTGTATACCGAAGCAAACCAATGTATCAAGTGCTAATGGGTGGTGTAGCAACCCTCTCCTCCACATAAGAGTTCAGATGCAAAACAATATATGTAAAGGTTACCCTGTGTATTTTTGTATTATTTTTTGTGTGTGATATTTTGTAAAGGGTCATTAATTAAGCAGATTTGCCGAAAGCATCATTCCTACTACATTAATCTGCTGAATAAGCAGTAGTAGGCTTAAGTTGAAGGCATTTTATTCTGTAGTTTTATTGCTGATATCAACATAGAAATCAATTTTGTTCATCAACAATAACTCAAGACATGTCTATGGGTTTTTACAGGTATTTTAACCTAAGGCTTAAGTCTTATCAGTGATCAAATTTTACCCAATTCATTTTTGTTAGTTTTCTTTGTAAATTATGTTTATTTTTATGCAATTTAACTTTTCTGGTCTCAATATTTTTCAGATGGGGCAGTTGCCCAGGGTATGCCAGTATTCCACAACGTCAACAAATGGAGAAGATGGAGAATTAGTAAGTTGTGAATCAGAATCATCTCTGTACCATCATTTCCCTTATATTACAATATAATAATTGTATACTGTATAGTAGGATATTTTCACTGGGTTAATTTTTGTGTGATTTTATCAATTCTGAACAGTTTAGTTGTTGTTTAATTTGTGTGTCCAAATATATTCACAATAAGTACTATGTGTAATAAATATTTTTGCAGGGTTAAAAATTCACGGCTGCGGCTGTCTGTTTGACCACGAAAAGCGTGAAAATTAACCCCTGGCAAAAATGTCTTGCTATACAGTAGGATTTGTACTCTGCAGTCATCAATGTGAAAATGTCTTGCTATACAGTAGGATTTGTACTCTGCAGTCATCAATGTGAAAATGTCTTGCTATACAGTAGGATTTGTACTCTGCAGTCATCAATGTGAAAATGTCTTGCTATACAGTAGGATTTGTACTCTGCAGTCATCAATGTGAAAATGTCTTGCTATACAGTAGGATTTGTACTCTGCAGTCATCAATGTGAAAATGTCTTGCTATACAGTAGGATTTGTACTCTGCAGTCATCAATGTGAAAATGTCTTGCTATACAGTAGGATTTGTACTCTGCAGTCATCAATGTGAAAATGTCTTGCTATACAGTAGGATTTGTACTCTGCAGTCATCAATGTGAAAATGTCTTGCTATACAGTAGGATTTGTACTCTGCAGTCATCAATGTGAAAATGTCTTGCTATACAGTAGGATTTGTACTCTGCAGTCATCAATGTGAAAATGTCTTGCTATACAGTAGGATTTGTACTCTGCAGTCATCAATGTGAAAATGTCTTGCTATACAGTAGGATTTGTACTCTGCAGTCATCAATGTGAAAATGTCTTGCTATACAGTAGGATTTGTACTCTGCAGTCATCAATGTGAAAATGTCTTGCTATACAGTAGGATATGTACTCTGCAGTCATCAATGTGAAAATGTCTTGCTATACAGTAGGATTTGTACTCTGCAGTCATCAATGTGAAAATGTCTTGCTATACAGTAGGATTTGTACTCTGCAGTCATCAATGTGAAAATGTCTTGCTATACAGTAGGATTTGTACTCTGCAGTCATCAATGTGAAAATGTCTTGCTATACAGTAGGATTTGTACTCTGCAGTCATCAATGTGAAAATGTCTTGCTATACAGTAGGATTTGTACTCTGCAGTCATCAATGTGAAAATGTCTTGCTATACAGTAGGATTTGTACTCTGCAGTCATCAATGTGAAAATGTCTTGCTATACAGTAGGATTTGTACTCTGCAGTCATCAATGTGAAAATGTCTTGCTATACAGTAGGATTTGTACTCTGCAGTCATCAATGTGAAAATGTCTTGCTATACAGTAGGATTTGTACTCTGCAGTCATCAATGTGAAAATGTCTTGCTATACAGTAGGATTTGTACTCTGCAGTCATCAATGTGAAAATGTCTTGCTATACAGTAGGATTTGTACTCTGCAGTCATCAATGTGAAAATGTCTTGCTATACAGTAGGATTTGTACTCTGCAGTCATCAATGTGAAAATGTCTTGCTATACAGTAGGATTTGTACTCTGCAGTCATCAATGTGAAAATGTCTTGCTATACAGTAGGATTTGTACTCTGCAGTCATCAATGTGAAAATGTCTTGCTATACAGTAGGATTTGTACTCTGCAGTCATCAATGTGAAAATGTCTTGCTATACAGTAGGATTTGTACTCTGCAGTCATCAATGTGAAAATGTCTTGCTATACAGTAGGATTTGTACTCTGCAGTCATCAATGTGAAAATGTCTTGCTATACAGTAGGATTTGTACTCTGCAGTCATCAATTACATCTTGAGTTCTTGGCTGCAAATTTCTGTTCCTGATGCCCTATAGTGTTACCTTGGTGCCCTGCATTTTTGTCTGTTTTCAAGCCATTGGAAAGCATGTAATTGCCTTGGTGTCCTTTTCAAAATTTTCAAATTGCCTTGGATTGGCTGCCCTTTCAATTTTTTTAATTTGAGGGCTTGTCTGAAGGGTCATTACCCCAAAGGGTTAAAGTTAGGATTTAGGGCATTTTATGTTAGGATTAGGGCTAGCATTAAAGTTAGTGTTAGTTTTAGGTTAATTTAGGGGTTAGTGTTATGGTGAGGGTTTGGGTTAGGCCAGTTATGTTTAAGGTTTGGATTTGGTCTTAGGTTAGGGTTAGGGTGAAGGTAAGGGTTTATAACTAATAACAGGGTAATTGTAAGGGGTTGTACCTAAATTATTGTTTTTTTGGACTAATGACCCTTCAGACTACGACCTGTAACTGGAAAAGCACCCACAGGACTGTACAATGCACACTGGCCTTAAGGCAAATCAGCCTGATAGGCAACTGACTCGCCAGTAGCATGGGCCAATCAATAAATAATCATATAATCATATATGCTGTCAATGTTATTTAGAACTTCGCAGACACACACAGCTATGAAATATAGGGAGAGTAGTCCAAATCACATGAAACTTATAGGCGCTATGTATTAATTAACATTGAATGTATTTGTGTTGATGCAGACTCCAGTAGAAAGGATACGTAATATTGGTATCTCAGCTCATATAGACTCTGGTAAGACCACACTCACAGAGAGAATTCTATTCTACACTGGCAAGATTAAAGCAATGCATGAGGTAAGACTCTGGGATAAACTCCTTAAAAATATCATCAAACATTGTTTGATGGGAATTCATACTATCAAATCAATTTGTTAGTGACATACCTTGTTACAGTTTCATGCTGCTATGCAGCACTTCATCAGACTGGCAACCTTGCTGCGTAGCAAAATGAAAATGTAACAAGGTAAGTCGCCAAAAATAGATTTGATAGTATGAATTCCCACCAAACAGTTATAATTGACAATCCAGATGAACCAAGTACAACCTATCAACAAACATTGTTTCAAGGTGCAAATAATGTAAACACAGGAACTGGGAGAAATGTTAAAGATTTTGCTTCCTGGTTGTGGATGCATCCCATTGATGATCAGGGAGACTGCTTGTTTGAAGGCTGCCAGAGTTGTTTGGATAACAATCGGTGGACAAAGATTGTCATGTATAAAGAACCCATGGATTGTACTTTGACAACAATGATTTCTGGGATCCCAAGAATGCAGGAAGATGAATTCTGCCCCACTCCATATGCTTCTGCAGAAGATATGCTCTCTACACCCTATTGCATTGTAAAAAAAACCTGGAGGGCAAAAAACATCCTACATGTCTTATACAAAAACTGTTGGGGGACTTTTTATTGCCTGCTTTGGCTTCAAATCGTAGTACATGGAGAAAGTTTGTAGTTGCCTGATTTGCAGCCAAATAAAATGAATGAACAAATGATTGATTGTTCTTGTTTTACTAATTAGTGCTTGTTATATTTCTCTACTCATTTAGGTGAAAGGCAAAGACAATGTAGGTGCAACAATGGACTCGATGGAGTTGGAGAGACAGCGTGGTATTACCATTCAATCTGCAGCTACTTATCTCTCATGGAAAGATACTAATATTAATATTATAGATACACCAGGTAAGAGTGTGTGTCATCAAATTTAACATATAATACTATTCCATATAAAATCTGCACAAAAAGTAACTCAGCTGTTATAAATACGCCTATAGATTCAGAACTAATAATTGTTTTCACAATATTTCAACATGAAAAGAAGGATGATTTATTTACTCGCATTTTGATACCCCATTTGTCCAATTTTGTTCAATATTGACAATACAGCAGTGTTTTGAAAGAAAAATACCCCAATTTAAAAGTTGCAGTTATTTGTATTGATTTGAAGTAAGCGCGAAGATAATGGCGGGCTTTACGTGTTACAGTGCTGGCATTATAACCATTGATCGCTGTAAACTGCAACTTTTAAATTCGGGTATTTTTCTTTAAAAGCACTACTGTGTTGTTAATTTTGAATGACATTTGACGAATGGGGTATCAAAATGCGTGTAAATAAATCAACCTTCTCTCTATGTTGAAATATTGTGAAAACAATTATTAGTTCTGAATCTATAGGCGTATTTATAACAGCTGAGTTACTTTTTGTGCAGACTTTAGATCAGTACCCATACAGATCAGTGTGTATAAGAATGCAATGATGTGGTGTTATTTTGAATTGATCTGTATGTGACACAGATTTTTAAATATATACATTCTTTTCACTTTTAATGGACATCACAAAGATCTATGTGCATTCTATATTCAAAATAAATTGTTGTAATAAGTATAAATCTAATGAAGTTGCTTAGATAATTGACCTTTTCCGTAAATCCCATAAGTCTTTGTGAGTAGACCTGAGATGTCGTCATTTGACATCATGCCTACTGCTCATTTCAAAGCCGTGAAGTGTGCAGTAACGATGTGTGCATTGGCGTGACGTCAAATGACAACATCTCAGGTCTACTCGCAAAGGCGCTTATGGGATTTACCAAAAAGGTCAATTAGCACTTCTATTTCACTTTAAGTAATTCTTTGATTTTTTTTCTTCATATTGATTTCTTAAGGTAATATAACGCAATCATCGAGTTTGGAACTAATATATTTTTGACTCCTCCCCCTAAAGAAAGGATGTTTGTTTATAGGACATCATTGAACTTTTGGCTTGTTTGTGTAGTGACACCAATCTATGTTATTTTTCTGCACAGGTCATGTTGATTTCACCATAGAGGTAGAGAGAGCACTTCGAGTGCTTGATGGTGCAGTATTGGTGTTATGTGCAGTGGGTGGTGTACAAAGCCAAACATTTACAGTAAATCGACAGATGCAGAGATATAGGGTACCGTGTCTAGCATTCATCAACAAACTGGATAGGTAAGGGGGTAAATGGAATGGAAAGGGGTAAATGGGAAGATAAATTGGGGTTTACGCTGGTGATGGATATTACGAGACAATTGAGCAATGATTGATATCTTGCATGCCAGTCACTTTTGTTGGTAAGTGAAGTGTCAAAAAAGATCATACAAATTGACTCATTTTTTTGCATAAAACAAATTTGCTACCTCCCTCCATTTTTTATTCTTACCTATTTAGCAGACTACAATATATCATATCTCAAAAACACTCAAATCTCAGCAAAAGTCAACGAGTACAGACTCTGCCATGTTTGTGTGGTGCTCATGGAGGGCAGAGTAGTTACAACAGACTAACGCCCCCTTTTTGGGGATGTCGTGTCATGACCTTTGACACAACATGAACTTTTCTTGTGTTTCTTCTTGCAATATATCGCCACTCGATCCAACTGTCGGCCATTAAATCATCAAAATATGTCAAAATACTCATTAATCTTTTGATGGATGTACACAAGCGTCTAGCAGCGTTAGAAACCAAAGTATTAAGTGACAAACATGAAGAATCCAAAGAAAAAGAAAGGGATGAAACAGCAGTGGCACAAATGATGAGCAGACGACATTTTGAATGTTTGAACTAGTGTACCTCTGGATAATTTTGCATTTTGGGGATTTTTTTTGTAGCTGTATTAAATTAAAAATAGCCATTTTTTTGCAGAGCTGGATTAAATTTAACAAAAAAATAAAAAAAAACACATATTCTTTTTTTTCTTTAAAATTCCAGATGATATTTAGATCATTATAAGCCTGTTCAAAAAAAAAATCCTGAGTGACTCGACTAAAAAGTTTTTTCCGCCTGTAGAACAGGGTGTTTTATTTCTTTGTAAGTTACTGACATATCTTTTGTTTTATTCTTGGCAGGGGAAATGCCAATCCAACACGAGTGATGAATCAGTTACGTGCCAAGCTGAAACACAATGCCGCATTTGTACAGATACCTATTGGCCTGGAGAAGGAAACAAAAGGACTAATTGATCTAATTGAGAAGAGAGCTGTCTATTTTGATGGTGACTATGGGTGAGTACATTCAATAGACCTTTTTCCCATATACCTTATTATGTACTACATGTATTCCAGTGTACCCCCACTTGCATCACAGAGGACAAGCTTGAATGCGGTGGTTGAAATCATGACATTTGTAGAAGAAAATGAAACTGACTTCTTGGAAGGTTTCTGTTGCATAATCTGTTTAACTAAATGGAACACACCTCAGATTATCAAAATATCCAAACTATTTTTTCATAATTGATATGACCTGAGTAACTAGTCATGAAAAATAGAAAAAACAGTAATGTGAAAGGAACAGTTGAATTTTCTCCTTTTGAATCTCAAAACATTACAGCAAATACAACTCAAACTTACAAAAAGCATTTTCATGCCTATATTTAAATTATAACCTCAACTTGCATTTATTTGAGTAGTGTTTTGTGTTGACATTTCCAATGCTTTAACTGCCCAGTTGTGTAAGAAAGTATACCAGCTTATTGAGTTAATTGGCTCATACAAGATTTGTCTTTTCCTTCTCAGAGAAACGGTACGCTATGACACAATACCAGATCATTTACAAGAGGAAGTAGACAGCAGGCGGAAGGAACTAATAGGTATTTATGTATTTGTACACGGTTTTAATATCCATTCAAGTATGTTGTATGAACAAAATATTAAAAGGTTCTTTGTACTCAATGTTAATGATTTCATAGTTCTGTCTTTCAAGTTCAGCTGTGAAGACAAATCATCCTGCATGACTTGAGCCTGGGACTCTCAGGTCATTGTGTACAAATTGTATTAGACGAGTAATAAAGGCAGCCTTTTGAGATATAACAGTATGTGATGCAGACGACCAATTACATAGAGGGGTAATTGTTACTGATGTAAACAGGAGCTAGGTTGTTTAAGGCTTAGATTAGCCTGGTGAGCATCTATACTAGATGGTAAATGTCTGATGAAAAATGAAGTTTGTTGAGGATTCACCAAACTCATTAAAAAAGATTGTACATAATGGCTTTAATCAGTAGGTGTGTATGTTTACTTACAGAGTGTGTGTCCAATGCAGATGATGAACTCGGGGAGTTGTTTCTAGAGGAAGTAGAACCAACAACTGAACAACTCAAGGTACATGGTGTCTTGTAGTGCAATAAAGTTGTGTTTTCAAGCTGCTGACTCATGAGTCAGTCATTTGGTGGTATATCAAGTGTCAGTAATAATCTGGTCGTGAGAGGGTGGCAAGGATGAACAGTTTCCAGATGTGGGCATCATTTTAGCCCAGTATTCTTGGTGGTGAAATATGTATACAGGGCAATATATTCAGACAGACTGTCTGTTAAGTTGCAATTTTACCCAATTTTGGTCCATAAAGTGAATTTGGGATTTTAACAGGCTAAAAGGAAGACACACCAGGCAATTTGGGTCAAATTTGTGTCTGGTAGATTTGCCTCCTCTGTAATACACTATTGTAGTCATTGGATCTTTAGTTGCTTAAAAATGTGTAATGGTAATAAGATATGAAATATGTGTAATTGTGTTCTTGGCACGGCTTGAATTGATGTAAATTTGCACTTGTAGGCTGGCATTAGGCGGAGTACCTTAAAGAGAGCATTTACCCCGGTGTTTGTTGGCACTGCACTCAAGAACAAAGGTGTACAGGTAAGTAGACAATGCAACAAGAATGATTAAAACAATAATATCAGAACTACTTGAGAGAAATACAATAGGGCTTTAGTATTCTCAAGAGTATTATGAATATTAAAAAATATGACAGAGAGTTGTAGTACAAATTGCTTGAAGCTACTCAAGCTTTATAACTGGTTATTGAATTAGGGATTCAATCATGTTTCACCGTTGTTCATCACCGTTTAACAACGATGCGTCCTGAGCGAAGTAAACCACGCAGACGCGCTGGACGCGAGTTGTTAAACGGTGATGAACAACGGTGAAAAATGATTGAATCCCTTCAACAGCGAAAAGAAGCTAAGTATCGTATTAGTCACAGGATTATTTCATGAGTAATGTTTGTTAATTATTGCCACTCAGCCTTACTAATTTCTCTGTTGATATCAGCAATAAAACTACAGAATAAAACTTCAATTTTTAGCAGCTACCTCCAAAAATTCAACTTGTAAGCGTGTATGCGCACACTGGTTCCAGGCATGATGAATTTATGTGCTCACGCGTAACGCGTGTTTGCGTTTGCGTTCGCATATACGCTACTGTACAAGTGTGGATTCATCACAGATTAACAACGGTAGACTCCTGTACAAAGGTATAGGAAGAGTTGTTGAAAATGTAGATGTATAAGTTCATATTCATGGTAATAAGCCATAACTGCATTAAAATTTGCAATGCATTTGTGGGACATGTTTATTTTTTCAGTTTTGGGATACTTTACTCTGTGACCTATTTTTTGTGTATACAAAATATTATTTAAAATGTTTTATTAGAATAAAAAAAGCTATAAGGTCGCGTGTCTTGAGCTCGCCACCAAAAAAAGGTGGTGACGTTACATTTTGCCAAAGTCGACTCAAAACAAATGATGATATCTCTGTCAAACAAGAAGTTATTGTCATGCTTGTGGTATCATTTTATTGCTAAATAAAATGCACTTTCAACACTGTAAAAAGAAGTTCTTCAGCCTTTGTAATACTGACACTGTGCTTCATAGAATTCAGAATGTGCAGGGTGGCGGTGGTGGGGGATGTGGTGGTGGTTTTTAGTGCGTAATCTGCTTCTGTAAAGGCTGAAAATTGGATTTGGACTCTATTTAGCATCTAAAGACTCATGGCCTTACAGCTAAACAATTCTACTAATTGTTTTTAATAATTTATGATTGGTTTAGTCTAGAAAATACAAACTTTTCCATACAAAACTATCCGTTGACCGTTGTCATATTAAACACTGTAGTAAGTAATGCAGATGTCTTCAAAATCCAAAAGTTACTGTAAAATTTTAATTACTTATCCTATCATAGTCAAAGTATAGATTTTCTGAAGGGAAATTTGACGAGGAATCTAAATATGGACATAGTTTTTCTGTATGGGTTAGGGGGAAAATGTTTAGGTTAAAAATATGTTGAATTATAAAAAAATCTAACATACTTTGGGACACCCTATATTCCAAGATTACCAAACAGCTGTGATTTTGGTTTCTTCCAAAGTCAGTTGGCACTCCATATCCTCTAACCAAATGAATGTTGTTTACTTCCAGTTTATTACTGTAAGTTGGTAATAAGCAATGCATTGAGTGACCCATTTTTATCAAAATCCTTTTTATTCCACCCTGTATAACTTGCAGGTCACCCTGTATAATGAGTTGAAATGTATATATTTGAATTGCTTATGCCTTCAGCTTTCCAAAAATGTATACCTTTGCTTGTTTAGGGTTGATAATTGTCGAGATAATCTAATTAGAAACCCGGTTGGTGTAAAAATTCATAATATTTGTCATGTAACGCTAAGGGTGGCGAGTTCAGGACACACGGCCATAAAAAACATGTTTATTTCATAAAGTAGTTATTTAAAAATGATAAAATTAGTACAGCAATAAATGAGTGAATAATAATTAAACCAATTTCCCTGTCAGACTTCAAAGTGTCCAAAATCTGCTCAGCATAAACTCTAAGTTACAGTTCTGATACGGCTTTTTGGTGTTTATAGGTACAGAGGCTTCTTTTTGAAAAGCTGCTGTTTTTCTTAAGTTGAAATTGAACAGGTAACAGCGAATTCTGTGTTCTCTCTCCGTATTTTACATAATGCTTCTGTTTTTGGGTTTTTACTTTCAGCCTCTTCTTGATGGTGTACTAGATTACCTACCTACCCCATCAGAGGTGGACAACTTTGCATTAGATGAGTGAGTACATTGGATCAAACTCGCATTGTTAGTTACAAGCATTAGGCCAAATGTGTGCTGTCAATGTTTTAACCACACTTCACTTACTCATGCACATGTTTTGATCTGATTAATAAGTGGCAGCGTAAAGCTGAATTTATACTCGATTGCTTTTGCAGAAAAGCAATTCTCAGGCATGCTCAGTGTTCAGTTCCGTTTCAGAGCATCAAGCCGATCAATTGGTACAAATCGCTAAGGTAAATATGAGGAAAAAGTTCCGAGTGATGTCGAGGGACACGTGTAATGCATCAACCAATCATTTCCTATCAGTTGAATCTATTTTTTTGCCAATTGATTTACCTTCCTCGATTAAGTTAAAACTTTCGTAGATGAATTAATTAAAAACAATAGCAATGGGTGTTCTAAAATGTATTTGGGACGTTTTCAATATTTTATATTCAATATATGCAATCACGATCGCCATGATTAGTATAAATACAAAAGCGACAAGCGATGCATCGCAAAATTGTGCGATTACCTTCCAAAAGCGGTACATCGCAATCACTCAGCGATCAAGTATAAATCCAGCCTTACTCTTACCCATGTTTTGATTTGATTAAAAAGTGGTAGCATAAGCATTTGTCTGTTCATAGTAATTTACCCCTTTGTGTATTTCACATTTGCTTTGTTAAGGGATCTAAAATGAGCATTTATTGCATTTCGACAGTATTTTTTGTGGGACATGAGAGCACCTCAGACCTATCGAATTGCATTCTGAATAAGAAGCATGTCTTTCTGATATCAAATAATTTTCATTTTTGAAAATCACAATATAATACAAATTTTATGACAAATTATAAAATTTGATATTTTTCAAATTTTGATATATAACAGTCCTCAAAGTAAATTATATAAATCTAATGACATATTCTTAAAGTGTATGTAGCAGGAGGAAAAGCCGACGGTCAATTGAAAATTTTGACCTTTCATATTGAAGATATGGATTTTTTCCCAAAAAGACCTAATTTTTTTGGTGTTTTGGGAAAAAAATCCATATCTTCAATCTGAAAGGCCAAAATTTTCAATTGATCGTAAACTTTTCATCCCACCTACATACACTTTAAGTATAAATCATCAGATATATAAAGTTTACTTCAAGTACTGTTAAATATCAAAAATATCAATTTTAATGATTTGCCATAAAATGTGTATTAAATTGCAAATTTCAAAAATCAAAATTATTTGATATCAGAATGACATTCTTCGTATTCAGAATGCAATTGATATGTCTGATGTGCTCTAATGTCCCACAATAAATACTGTCCAAACGCTCATACCCCAGCCCTTAACCTTTACTAAATGATGACAAACAAATAGGTGTTTACACAATGGATGTTTGGTGTCAAAATAAAGCATTGTAGTCATAGTCATGATTGAAGAAATGTATCTCTTTCTTTTGAAAGTAAGTTATTATGCACTTTTTAAGGTTTTTACAAAAACGTTAGGCTGTTTTTTTTGTCAGAAATGAAGATAAGACACAGATGAGTCCATTGCGAGATGAGAGTCACCCGTTTGTGTCTCTTGCTTTCAAATTGGAGGTAGGTATTGCATTGTATACTTTGTAGCAATAGAAATCTGTCTGAGATTATTTACAGTAACTAAGTATTCATATTTTGAATCATGAAGCCTTCCAAACACACATTCAATAGAACATTAACATTGCCCTTATAATTTTTATATTCCAATACCGTATTTAAGTCAAATAGTCGCCCCCCCCCTCAAATAAACGCCCCCACCACTTTTTTTTTTCAACCAAGATGTTTCAAAAATTCGATATTTCCATGCTATCTTGTGTAGTAAGCTTACCAAGTTGCTCACATGGTCATGAGTAGCAGCAATAAATGGCGAAAATCTGCATCCGATCCCGGAAGTGAACCAAAAGTCAGTGTCAAAAGGTCATAGTTCGTCATTTTAGCGTGACTTTTAAGCTTACCTAATGATTTTAACGGGAATTTTCGTGCTAAAAATGACCTCTAATAAACGCCCCCCCTTGGGAAAATGTAACGCCCCGGGGGCGTTTATTCGATTTAAATACGGTAACTAAATTTGTGTGATTAAGATATGCTGATTTTCATCTCCCAAGTCCAAGTTTCTAATTTGTAGATGTAGAATGTCCCTAAATATTTCATGTTGCTCTATTTTTCACAGGCTGGACGCTTTGGTCAGTTGACCTATATAAGGGTGTACCAGGGTCGCTTATCTAAAGGAGAATATATCCATAACACAAGGACAGGAAAGAGAGTTAAGGTCTCTAGGCTTGTCAGAATGCATGCTGATAAGATGGAGGTAGGTGAAAGATGTCAGTTGACTTATATAAGGGTGTACCAGGGTCGCTTATCTAAAGGAGAATATATCCATAACACAAGGACAGGAAAGAGAGTTAAGGTCTCTAGGCTTGTCAGAATGCATGCTGATAAGATGGAGGTAGGTGAAAGATATCAATTAACTTATATCAGGGTAAAAACCGGTATACTGGGATCGACAACACAAGGACAGGAAAGAAGTTTTGTGCTTGTCAGAATGCATGCTGATAAGGCAAAAAAATTGTTGTTGCCCTCAGCGACCGACCCTAAATGAATCCCGCCTATTACAAGCTAATCAGAGTATGTTGAATCCCATAAAGTGAGTTTAATTTAATTCTAAATATGCACTTCAAAATGTTAACCAATGTGTTTTGAATATTACGCCTAATGTGAAACATTGTTAAAGGTGATTTGTAAAAATTGTTGTATGTTAAAGATAATATGACTTGTGACACAACTGGTTAAATGAATTTAAGGAATTAAAATAAGCAAAATACAGATATGATACATGCATTCATAGACACGCAAAGAGAGATACTGACCGAGTTAGGAACAACAGGCCCACATCCACTTAATTGATGATTGCAATACAAATGGAATATTGCTCATGATATTCACACTATTCTACTTTTAAATTTTTCAGGACGTTGAAGATGTGTATGCTGGTGACATCTGTGCTTTGTTTGGAATTGACTGCGCCAGTGGTGATACCTTTGTATCACAACCTAAATTACAGCTCTCTATGGTAAGATATGAAATGGTGTGAAATGAATAGTTTGCAGCATTTTGTTTGAAGATGAGCTTGGACACAAGCTCTTGATGAAGTTGGACAAAATTGAGATATTAACAATATTTTACTCAAATCTAGTGTAATATCATTAACGAGTATCTGCTTTATTTAATGCCAGGAAGGTAACAGACTCCCTGTGAAGGAGGTATAGGGATCCCTGCAGTAACATTGCAAAGAGGAGTCTGGCCCTATTGTTTTGAAAGAGAGATGGGCACTGGGTTGTCTCCTTAACCCTGTTTGGACAGCTGAAGAAATAGTTTTATAATTTGTAAATGATCATCCATAGTCACAGAAGAGTTTAATATTTTATTTACACTTTTGTCATCATTTGTTCACAGGAGTCCATCCATATACCAGAGCCAGTCATATCACTTGCAATAAAACCAGAGAAAAATGTAAGTTATGTACAGAAAAGACTTATTAACTTGAAACACTCTAAATCTCAGAAATATATCATTAATAGAAATAAATGAAAAGGAAACCTTGAAAATTATGAAGTGCAGTTACAGCAATAGGCATTAACATGTCTTATAGAACTGCCTACCGAGTGGTACATTTATTAGTATATCTGGTTTTACAAGTTAAGAGATGGCTAATTGTAGCATTCATTTGACATTAGATATATAAGCTCTAGTTGCTACCACATAATAATGCCATGCCGCCATGAGAACAGAGTCATGCCATTGAGCACAGCAGTTATGCGTCGATGAGAGTTCGATGAAGCTTTTCCACAACGTAATTCAATCAGCAAATCAGAACCATATTTTATGCTGTGTAATTAAGGGCTAAATGGTAAACAATTATTGTACTTCTCTGCAAATAATTGTAGTAGCTTCTGTAAAGCTAGAATATATGAAATAATAATAAAGGAAAAACATGAGAAACATCTATTACATGCTTATATGGAGCCCAAATCCACACCTGGACAGGCTAACTCTAGTTGCAGCTATGTGTGGCATATTTTCTGCACTTGCGCGTAATATTGTCAGGCCATCTGTTTGTACTCCAATGATACTTGAAATTTAATAGATCCTCAAAGAACCACACAGGTTGCTTCAAAGTTCTGTAAAAATTATAAATTTTTGTGCAATTAATTTTTTGCGCTTTGGCAATTTGGAACGGTTTCCCTTGTTTTTGAATCTGCAATTTATTAACTGCAAGTTTCATTACATAAAAAGAATATATTTGCACATTGTTATTTTTGCGGTAGCTGCTTTGAACGCACAAATAAATATAGCATGAAAATGTCTACTTCTGAAGTTTTTATCCAAGCTGATACTTTTATTTCTTTGCAGACGGATTTAGAGAAATTTTCCAAAGGGATTCATCGGTTCACTAGAGAAGATCCAACGTTCACAATAAAGTTTGATGATGACAGCAAAGAGGTATGATCCAAGTTTGATTAACATAAGGATGAAATAACCTGGTTTAGGAAAAGTTATGGGAAATAACCTGGTTTAGGAGAGGTCGTATATAATGACAACAAAGAGGTATGAAGCAAGTTTGATTAACATAAGGATGAAATAACCTGGTTTAGGAAAAGTTATGGGAAATAACCTGGTTTAGGAGAGGTCGTATATAATGACAACAAAGAGGTATGAAGCAAGTTTGATTAACGTAAGGATGAAATAACCTGGTTTAGGAAAAGTTATAGGAAATAACCTGGTTTAGGAGAGGTTGTACATAATGACAACAAAGAGGTTTGAAGCAAGTTTGATTAACGTAAGGATAAAATAACCTGGTTTTGGAAATGCTATGGGAAATAACCTGGTTTAGAAGAGGTTGTATAAAGGAAAGGTTTGGAAAGGTTGTGGGGAGGTGAATGAAAAATGTAGAGCTTAACCACAGGAAATATTATCTCTTTTAATAAATTTACCTTTATGTTTTTCAGATCTGTCTTATTTGCTATGTTTAGGCATTTTTAACAAACACCTAAACAGGCAAATTTGTTGATATATTATAAAATATGATTTGAATTCAAATAATAACTTGTCAGACAATACAGAATCCATGAAAATGTAAAATAGAAACAGTGCCACCGCTTTTCTTAGCATTGTTAGTATGACCTTTGACCCAACTGATTAGTTAAAATACTTGCCTCCATCATAGTCACTGCAAATCAGAAAGTTGTTGTCACAAAATGACTTCCACAATTGACAAGTTCTTAACAGTTACCTCAGGCATTTTTTGTTGAATCAATCACAATGAGAAATAAGTCATGCAAAGTCAATTTCAGATTTTCGCATCATGATAGAGGACTTTTAATCAGCTTTAAATTAATGTGGATTCAGCTTTACATAGCTATACTTACTGTTCACAGTATGGTCATACACAACACATTGGATATGTTTTAGATTCCAAGCTTTATTGATGGCAAGATATATGCATAAATTGCTTTTGCAGTGGGTATATAACTTTTTACTAATGTCAGCTTTTAATATTGTATCATGTATCTAGTCCATTGTGTCAGGTATGGGTGAGCTGCATTTGGAAATCTATGCCCAGAGAATGAAGAATGAATATGCCTGCCCTGTCATCACAGGCAAGCCTAAAGTGGCATTCAGGGAGACTCTGACGGAACCTGTGGCGTAAGTATAAATGCTGACACTTCTTTTGACATTAGGCAGTTGAGGCTGTGATAATTAGTTTAGGTTGACAAGGGTCATGGTTGTCACCTTGTATATTCAGGAAGAGCACCCAGGAGTTCCCAAATTGGGCTATTCCAGTTGAAATCCATACACTTCCTATGGAAGACATGACTTAAACTCCCACACAGGTAGTGTAGATTTCAAATATTCACACTCCCTGTGTGGTTGATTAAGGACTTGTCTTCCAGAGGAAGGGGGTGTGGTTTTAACTGGAATAGCCCAATAGACCTTTGTCATATGATGTTGGGTTACTTTTGTTAATAAAGACTGAAAAACGTATCACTCCAAAATTGAGGGACACATGAAAAAATGTGAAGACATGACTTTTATTTTCAACAAAGGGAGTGTGAATTTAAAATGGGACAACCTGAATGGGTGACTCCATCTACAACCTCTGTGTTGGAGATGAAGGTTATGTCTTCCACAGGGATTATATGGATTTTGACTTGAGTACCACAATCCGGGAGGGGGGGAGGTACTCAGTAGAAATGACTAAATGGAGATGTGCTGAAAACATGGGTAGCATTTTGGAATTTTGGTATATCAATGCCCCCTATTTCTAGGCCAATTTTGGTATATGGATGGGTCCTTTTTTTCTTAATTGTTTTGGAAAATAGCTCAATTTTGCCTCACTGTAGTCAAAATTGTTCCAGTTTCCAAAAAATTTTTGGGAAAAGTTGTAAAAATTAAGACAATTTGTTTTTAATTTGGCTAAAAATTTTGAGTTTTGGTATATTGATGGGTTCAAATTTCATGACAAATTGGTATATTGATGGGTCCACTTTCAAATTCTCATTGGCACACCCCTACCCAAACCAAATTTGAGTGGCCCCGGGCCCAATCCCCAGGTGTTTTGAGAAGAGGCTGTCAACAGTTTTCAGTCGGTCAAGACAAAAATGATAAGGGTCCATGCAGTTCTACATTGTTGCAAGTACATCCAAAAAATAATCTTGAAGTTTGTATGTTTGTTTAGATTTGATTACCTACACAAGAAGCAAACAGGTGGACATGGACAGTATGGAAGAGTAACAGGCATAATGGAGGTAAGAGGACCAAACATGGAATGGTGGCCATGGTTCATCATAAATGTTTCCATGCAAGCAACATTTAGGAAAATATTTGCATGCAACAATATGTACCACTTTTTGTGTCCACCCAGCAATGAATCTGTTAACATAATAAGTTCCTGCAATCTTATTGGTTCTTAGCAATGTTATGTATATGACACAATGTAATATGGTTCAGCGTGTGCATGTTGACGTGATATGTGTACGTGCTATTTGAACCAAGCAGAGGCGCATAGCAACATCAATTCTAAGCCCTACAATGTAGGTAATTCCTTGTAAAACGTAGGATTTAATTTGATTGAAATTTGGTATACTTATTATTAATATTTTAAATTGAATCAAAGCGGTTAAAAATGAAAATAAAGGTATTGTTTTTAGCTGCTGTCATACATCTATCATCTCATAACACGGGCGACATCACTATTTTTAGCATAAAACAACTCAGCTTGGCTTTTCGTTTTACTTAAAATAATGATGTCGCCTGTGTTATATGAGAAGATAGATGCAAAACAGTGGCTTAAAACAATACCTTTATTCTCTAATTGGACATGGCCAATGTTGACCAAGTCACAAATCACAGATATAATATGTGATCCTGAACCATGAGATGTAACTCTCGATTCAAACCCTGTACATTTCTGGCAAGAAGTGGTTCTCCTAGTCTTTGATTAGTTCTAGATTTGTGAATGACTGGTATCAACGTTCTTCCTAGCACTGAATCTTCAAAATTGTACAAGTTCTTTCATGTGTTTGAAACAGATAACCATTTTGTCTTATTCTGGTGTGTTAATTAATTTTCTTTTCAGCCAATAGGAGCCGATTCCTATACAAAACTAGAGTTTGAAGATGAAACAATGGGAACAAATGTACCAAAACAGTATATTCCATCCATTGAAAAGGTTAGTGCACCTCACATGTAGCAGGTGACTGGGCCAATTCCTCACTGATTCGTTATTCTCCACACCCATTGGTAGTCACCATATCTAACACAAAACAGTATTGGTTCAAGTCTGATGTTCTTAAGCTTTTTGTTTTTAGAAAGCCAACTACATGTCAAAATGGTGTCAATTTTAGGTCGTCCGAAGAAAAAGACCGATGGCATCACGAGTTGTGTGTCCGTCCGTCAGTGTGTCCGTCCATGTGTTGTAATTGCTTTTGGTTAAAATTTTAAGAGTGTTAATCCTATTGCAACCTAACTTGAGTCATAGCTGCACTGCATTATGGGTGCATTCATGTATTGGTGGTATCCAAGGTCACATACAAAGGTCAAAAAAGGTCATTTGACGTCAACTTGTAAAGTAGGCTGAAAAGGGGAAAAAATGGGTCTTATATCTACGGACGATATATCTGGGAATGCCATCCCTATTTCTATTGTTTGAGGAAAGGTTCAAGACCTAAAGTTTAGAGCTCATGACTCACAAGTCGAAGATCAGTGTGATTTGGTGCACACATTGTATTGAAGACATTAATCATGTGTGGATATGAAATGGAAACTCAATTAATACACACAAAGATTCTCGTGCAATAATATACTCTAGGATAAGCATCTCGTTTGCGCAAATGAAGTCAGTCACAAACTCAATGCGCATTGCGCAATCAAGCATGTGGTGGTATGAATTGTAGGTGATGCACATTTTGTTGTTCTATAAAAAAAATCCAAGCGACGAAAAATGATGAACATTTTGTTGTTTCTTTCCATTATTATCATATTCTGAAAACCCAAGTAGCTGAGATGTAAGCTCGATCAATATGTTAGAAAAAATATTTTTCCCGATGACCCCATGTTGACATTGGCTAAATAAACTGTATTTTTTGCCGGAATGGGTTCAAATTAATGGCACTCGGTGTCCGCCATCTTGGAGACATTTGGTGTAATCAAATGCTCAGCAACTGTCAATCAAATGCAGGATAAGTCTGTTTCACTATTAAAGCAGTACGCACAACATTGTCATGCTAAGTGTTACTATGTGTACTTTCAGGAAGTTGTAGAATGTATATACTTATTTTCCAGAGTACAATCCAGAGTTAAATTAGCCAGTGCAATTTGTAGTGTTTTGAACTTGCTTAACATAAACGCACCATTGGTTGGTTGTTAATTAATGCAGGGATTCCGTGAAGCATGTGAAAAGGGACCAATGATAGGGCAACGAATGACTGGCATTGTCATCCGTGTACAGGACGGTATGCATCATCTGGTTGATTCAAGTGACTTGGCCTTTAGACTTGCTGCTATGGGAGCATATAAAGAAGGTTGGTATCAGAAGTGTCCAAGTTGTTATTATGATACACATATGACATTGTATTCAACCGACATGTTTTTAAGCTGAATGTACACTAGATTCACCTCATGAAAAGAATATTAGCTGACAGAAAAAACCCTGTTCTACAGGTGGACAGACCTTTCAAGTAGGGTGGTTGGTCGGGCCCTTTTTTTTTGTGGCAAAAGACCTTAAACATTACCAAAATCAGTAAATATCTTGCAACATTTTGAAATGCAATAGACATGGTATATTGTTTGGCTTATATATATAATTATTGATCGTTTAGTGCAGTTAGACAAAATATTTAATAGAGAAAATCTCTGAATTGCCTTTAATATCATTATTTGATTTAGGACACTTTGGAGAGGATTTATTTAAGTCTTGCAACTTCTCCTGCCATGTTATCATCATGTTTTGTTCCTTATTGCAGCAATGCAAGTAGCTAAGCTGCAACTACTGGAACCCATTATGACAGTTGAAGTGACAGCACCAGACGAATTCCAGGCTGTAGTGATGGGCAGTATTAACAAACGCAGTGGAATCATACTAGGCACGGGCGGAGGGGATGGGTACTTTACTGTTGATGCCGAGGTAAGGAATGGAATCATAGTAGGCATGGGCGGAGGGGATGGGTACTTTACTGTTGATGCCGAGGTAAGCAATGGAATCATACTAGGCACGGGTGGAGGGAATGGGTACTTTACTGTTGATGCTGAGGTAAGCAATGGAATCATACTAGGCACGGGTGGAGGGAATGGGTACTTTACTGTTGATGCTGAGGTAAGGAATGGATAAAGAAAAGAGATGGGAAATGGAGGCAGTTGCAGACACATGCAAACTGATGATACTAAAGTTACAATAAAGGGTGGGATGGATAAGAATCAGTTGCTTGTTAATTAAGTGTAGTGTAGTGTTGTGGGCGTGGCCACCTTTACATTTGTCTCAGAGTAATTCCTGACTATTACGATTAATGTGCTGTTGTAGGATGCTAGTTTTTAAGCAGATTTATATGAGGTCAAACTATCACAAGACACAAGACCTGGAAAGCAAAAACAATGGTTTTGCTACCTCCTGATACAGGGTTATACTAAATATGAAATGGACAGATAATGTATCAAACACCATCATATTATGACATGAACTCATATCAACTGTGTAAGGAATCACTAGCTGACATTCCTAGGGCACATTCTTCATGCTCTCTACATGCCACCTCATGGAAACAAGAGACATGTGCTAGGGTACGATGAAGGCCTGATTCAAGATGGTTCTGCATAGAGAAATCTAGTGGTCACCTGCTCCACAGCTGACGGATGATAATGAATCAGGTCGCAAGTTGCCTGAATGAATTTGACTTGATTTAGCAGCTTTGTACTAGGCCAGTCTACTGTTTTTGTATGTGTTAATCATGATGCATGTGATTGATCATAGTAATTTTAGACTTTTCTCTCAAAGTATTATTTCTGTATGTTAATGAATGGAGAGGTTTCGGGGAAGGAGGTAGCATAACTTTATCTGTCTTATCCATATATATCTCTATCTGTTGGCAGGTATCCCTTAATGACATGTTTGGTTATTCCACGGAGCTGAGATCAAGCACGCAAGGCAAAGGAGAATTCACAATGGAATACTGCAAATATAGCCCATGTAGATATGATGTACAAGAGAAATTAGCTAGTGACTATCAACAACAACAAAATCCACAGAAGAAAGCTGCTAAATCAAGGAGGTGATGACTGGTGCAAATACAAATATATAGTGCAAATATTTAAATCAATTGAATAGAGAAGAGAAGAGAAGTATGGGTCTCAAAAGGCTGCCTTGTGCGATTTTTATTATCTTTGTCGCATATCATGTCGTTTATGAATGCACACAGGATTTTGATATTGTGATAATACCTTAAAAAATTAATATACGCAGTTAATTTTACAGTGTATCTCTATACAATTAGATGACAATAATGAAAAGTCACACAGGGCAGCCTTTTGAGATGCAACATGCGGCCGACAAAATATGGAAGGATAGGAAATGGAAAGCTGTGCTTTTCACGGAACTTACGGATTTGTCACACAATTGGGTCCACTGACCCAATATTGGGATTAGTCAAGCGCTTTGTTCATACTTATGCTAAGGCGCTATACGCTGGCGAAGTTACGTAATTATTCGGATTAACTACCATAGCAATAGGTACAAACAATTTTGAATATACCGCGCTGCACTACAAGCAGGTTTCACTCGTCACCTGTCATCAATTATATAATAGATTGAATACAATACCGCTCTTTTCAAAGAGACTAATCTTACAGGTGCAAGTGATTAGCATTTCTTTGACATCTATGGTTCAATGCAGAGGTACCACATGAACGTAGTAGTGCAGCGCGAAATAATCAAAAATTGTTTGTACCTATTGCTATGGTAGTTAATCCGATTATTACATAACTACGCCAGCGTATATAAATTCTGTTTATTGTATTATCATACTGAGGTTATATTATGTTGCATGATTGGGATACTTCTGAAATTGTGCCACTTCTTTTCAAATGGAAGTTTTCCATAGACTAGACAGCCGTTTGGTTATGATGACCTAAGTTTATAATTCCTAGGTCATCATGCAGCTGTTGGGCACAGCACTTACACTAGTTGCGCTCAATTTGCACAGTAACGCTTATCACATTGTTACAACACATATATTCAACTGCAAGTCTTGAAATCGTTGGTTCCAAAAGAAAAAGTAATGGTATATATTACAGGGTTTGAGATATGATCACATTAAAAGAATCATACACCATGTGCACCATCATAGCACGACCTGTAGTCTATTTTCATTATAGGAATAAAATCAATTCATCTAATTATAAACAACCAAGGAGCGTGATCTCTTTGTCCCTGAGTTTACTATTCTATTGAGACTTGACCTTCAACAACACATTTAAATAGATTTAGGTTGTTTATTTAGAAAGAAAACTCATTGCGGAATCGCTGAGCTATTAGCGATTCACATGATTGGTTTTTAGCCAATGATTGATTTAAACCAATCGTTCACCGAGCGTGGAGTGCAAGTATAAACTAACTTTGTAATAGAGGTTACTCTCGGCAGCCGGTGGGGAGTTTATAAAGTGCTTTGATGCCTATAGAAATAATTCTTTCCCAGGTGTGGACGTTGTGTGGGTGTCACTATCAAGCACTTACATGACTTTATGCGACTTTACTTTAAGCACCCTTGCGTATGATTATTTAATATGTTGTGTACACACCTGATACACATGATCTTTACCGAATGTTTCCGATGTTGATTTGAAAGGTCATCAGTAAATTCTCATCAATTGTTTGCAAGTTTTGGTTACTATCACATTGTTAAGGTCCTTTTTCCCAATAATGACCCATGTTTTGACATGAAAACCCCTTTTAAAAGTAAACATAAAAATAATGAAAACCAGCAAATTATGAATTAAAGCCATATTATATCATTTTCATATGAAATAGATTAGTATTTCTTTGCCATAAAATGTCAGCTATTACTGTCAGATATATCCCCTTTTAATTTTGAGCCAAACAACTATTTCGAGGCAAAGCAAAGAAAATTGGAATTTACTACCAGCGCTGATGTCGCCTATACGTATCTCTCATTCGGTTATGTTACGGTACGATTTGTTGTGTAGATCACCGTCCTGCACGCCATTAAACTGTGTTATGAATATCAAGTATGCATTCGAATAATATTTCCATCGTAATAATAAAATGATGGTTTCTGCGTTTTATTCAAAATCTCGGATTTTGACAAAACTACAGCACCTATGGTCTTGATTTTTGTAAAACAGAATTTTGAAGGTGTCCTCCTCAGCAATCTTATAATGTGGCTTTAAACAATCATGCTTTTCAAAATTCAATACAAAAAAATACATCACACAATTTGCTGACATCAGTCTCATTAATTCCCAAATTGGGATATTCCACCTATGACTCGCGGTCATCCATTCATCTGACCGTCGGAGGTCAACATCAGTTGCTACTTACGGTCAGATGACCCAATCTCCCGCTACCAACCAAAACATCAGTTGGCATTGAAGACCAGTGGATGCTGGTCGCAGGCCACCAACCTCCACAATGTAAGTCGTGAGAACTTTGTTAAATATGTACTTTCTCGATATGGGATATTTCATTTTGATATCCCCACCCTTTTTTAGGGGGATCAAAAATATTGTGATGTCCAAGGTTTCAACTTTTCCAACCCCCACCAAAGTATTTATGAACACTCCCTTATTTTAAAGTCTGATTCTTCCAAATCACTGCAGTATCCTTTTGAAATGACCACAATATAGTTTTGTGACCCATTGTAACAAAATGTATTTGTTAGGCATTTCTTATGTTGCATTTTGATTGACAGTCTTTGTTCTGGAACCTGATAGATGCTAGTGATTTTGATTCAGCTTGTATTAATGTGTAGAATATTTTGGCAGTGTGCAATTTGAACAATAAATCTGGAATGTCCTACAATTGTAGTCTGTCTGTATTTGTCTAAACTTGCTGCTAGTCCTTAGTATCCATTAACTATAATGTATAATGTTATACCAGTTACTATACACAGCTGCTGCACACTACATGCTATGTTATAATATTATACAGCATCAGTGCAAAGCATGCAGTATGCAGCACAGTGCAGAGTAGCTGGTATAATATTATAAACAGCTCCTCAGGAAAAAGTATAATGTTATACCAGCTACTACACAGTTGCTGCATACTACATGCGATGCACTGATGCTGTATAATATCATCGATATAGCGTCTAAATAAATACTTTTTCCCTGAAATGAATCACGTCCTAATACTCCGTTGGTGAGCGACGGGCGATTGGTATTTCACTAATAAGAGACCTTGCCTTTCCGAACGCAAGAAAAGGAGTCCTATCTGATTGGCTAGAAATCGATCGCTAGATCGCTCAGTGACGAGTGTACAAACTCATGTATTCAATTCTATTTAAATCAATATTCTGTTATTGATGCAGATAAAGAAAGTTTTATAGCTATTCACTGTGCTGTATTGTATTATAGATTTGTGATTTAATATTCTATAGCCAGTGTACAGCACCGTGGTCTTAGCTGAATGGGCTTTCATTTTGTTCTTTTCATAAATAATATTCTCAAACAGTTTAATATATCACAATTTTGATGCACAATTTAAAATCTTTATGGTGAAAATACAGTAAAATATATCCACAGCAAACAGCAATCCCCGCTTATTAGTGTATTGCATTTCCAGTTAGTGTATTGGAAACAAATCCTGCATAAACATGTATGAATGGAAACGCTGTGGTATCTCATATAGTGTAATTGATATGCGTAGCCTGAGTCGCTCGGCCTATCAAGAACAAAATCGCCATGCGCAGCTTTTGATGAAAGTGGACTCGCCGTACTATCACAGCAATTTGTGACACAAATATATAGGATGATGACGCTGTGCAGCTGTGCCTAGAAACATGTTATAATAGTATACAGCATCAATGCACTACATTCTATGCAGGGATGCTGTATAATATTACACAGCGTCAGTGCACTACACACTACATGCTATGCAGGGATGCTGTATAATATTACACAGCATTAATGCACTGCACACTACATGCTATGCAGGGATGCTGTATAATATTACACAGCATCAGTGCACCGCACACTACATGCTATACAGGGATGCTGTAAATATTACACAGCATCAATGCACTGCACACTACATGCTATGCAGGGATGCTGTATAATATTACACAGCATCAGTGCACCGCACACTACATGCTATGCAGGGATGCTGTATAATATTACACAGCATCAGTGCACTGCACACTACATGCTATACAGGGATGCTGTATAATATTACACAGCATCAGTGCACTGCACGCTACATGCTATGCAGGGATGCTGTATAATATTACACAGCATCAATGCACTACACACTACATGCTATGCAGGGATGCTGTATAATATTACACAGCATCAGTGCACTGCACACTACATGCTATGCAGGGATGCTGCATAATATTACACAGCATCAGTGCACTGCACACTACATGCTATACAGGGATGCTGTATATTACACAGCATCAGTGCACTGCACACTACATGCTATGCAGGGATGCTGTAAATATTACACAGCATCAATGCACTGCACACTACATGCTATGCAGGGATGCTGTATAATATTACACAGCGTCAGTGCACCGCACACTACATGCTATGCAGGGATGCTGTATAATATTACACAGCATCAGTGCACTGCACACTACATGCTATACAGGGATGCTGTATAATATTACACAGCATCAGTGCACTGCACACTACATGCTATGCTGTATAATATTACACAGCATCAATGCACTGCACACTACATGCTATGCAGGGATGCTGTATAATATTACACAGCGTCAGTGCACTGCACACTACATGCTATGCAGGGATGCTGTATAATATTACACAGCGTCAGTGCACTGCACACTACATGCTATGCAGGGATGCTGTATAATATTACACAGCATCAGTGTACTGCACACTACATGCTATACAGGGATGCTGTATAATATTACACAGCATCAGTGCACTGCACACTACATGCTATGCAGGGATGCTGTATAATATTACACAGCATCAATGCACTGCACACTACATGCTATGCAGGGATGCTGTATAATATTACACAGCATCAGTGCACTGCACACTACATGCTATACAGGGATGCTGTATAATATTACACAGCATCAATGCACTGCATACTACATGCTATGCATGGATGCTGTATAATATTACACAGCATCAGTGCACTGCACACTACATGCTATGCAGGACTGCTGTATAATATTACACAGCATCAGTGCACTGCAAACTACATGCTATGCAGGGATGCTGTATAATATTACACAGCATCAATGCACTACACACTACATGCTATGCAGGGATGCTGTATAATATTACACAGCATCAGTGCACTGCACACTACATGCTATGCAGGGATGCTGTATAATATTACACAGCGTCAGTGCACCGCACACTACATGCTATGCAGGGATGCTGTATAATATTACACAGCATCAGTGCACTGCACACTACATGCTATGCAGGGATGCTGTATAATATTACACAGCATCAGTGCACTGCACACTACATGCTATGCAGGGATGCTGTATAATATTACACAGCATCAGTGCACTGCATACTACATGCTATGCAGGGATGCTGTATAATATACAGGGATGCTGTATAATATTACACAGCATCAGTGCACTGCACACTACATGCTATGCAGGGATGCTGTATAATATTACACAGCATCAGTGCACTGCACACTACATGCTATACAGGGATGCTGTATGATATTACACAGCATCAGTGCACTGCACACTACATGCTATACAGGGATGCTGTATAATATTACACAGCATCAATGCACTGCACACTACATGCTATGCAGGGATGCTGTATAATATTACACAGCATCAGTGCACTACATGCTATGCAGGGATGCTGTATAATATTACACAGCATCAGTGCACTGCACACTACATGCTATGCAGGGATGCTGTATAAAATTACACAGCATCGGTGCACTGCACACTACATGCTATGCAGGGATGCTGTATAATATTACACAGCATCAATGCACTGCACACTACATGCTATGCAGGGATGCTGTATAATATTACACAGCATCAATGCACTACACACTACATGCTATGCAGGGATGCTGTATAATATTACACAGCATCAGTGCACTGCACACTACATGCTATGCAGGGATGCTGTATAATATTACACAGCATCAGTGCACTGCACACTACATGCTATGCAGGGATGCTGTATAATATTACACAGCATCAGTGCACTGCACACTACATGCTATGCAGGGATGCTGTATAATATTACACAGCATCAGTGCACTGCACACTACATGCTATGCAGGGATGCTGTATAATATTACACAGCATCAGTGCACTGTACACTACATGCTATATATACAGGGATGCTGTATAATATTACACAGCATCAGTGCACTGCACACTACATGCTATGCAGGGATGCTGTATAATATTACACAGCATCAGTGCACTGCACACTACATGCTATGCAGGGATGCTGTATAATATTACACAGCATCAGTGCACTGCACGCTACATGCTATACAGGGATGCTGTATAATATTACACAGCATCAGTGCACCGCACACTACATGCTATGCAGGGATGCTGAATAATATTACACAGCATCAGTGCACTGCACAATACATGCTATACAGGGATGCTGTATAATATTACACAGCATCAGTGCACTGCACACTACATGCTATGCAGGACTGCTGTATAATATTACACAGCATCAGTGCACTGCACACTACATGCTATGCAGGGATGCTGTATAATATTACACAGCATCAGTGCACTGCACACTACATGCTATGCAGGGATGCTGTATAATATTACACAGCATCAATGCACTACACACTGCATGCTATGCAGGGATGCTGTATAATATTACACAGCATCAGTGCACTGCACACTACATGCTATGCAGGGATGCTGTATAATATTATAACAGCTGTGCCTAGTAACTAACATACAGCATCAGTGCAAAGCATGCAGTATACAGTACATTGCTGTAATAGCTGGTATATAATCAACACTAAGCTCCTCAGGAAATGCTTATAAAGTCAAAGCAGACCACTGCACATGACAGATACTACTACCACTCACCGATCGTCCCTCCTTCAGGGCTGTATTTTTCTGATTTCAGTCATTTCTGGCATTTCGCCGAAAGGCTTTAGATTACCTCCAACTCTATTTCTCTCTTAAAAAATGCACTATTTAGGGTCAATGGAAAGGATTTACCTGACTTAAAAAAATTCACTATTTTGGTATGTTTAGAGTCAAAGGAAAGGACAACTTCAATCAAGGCTAGTATTCTTCATGCTTTCTTTTATTCATGTTAGAATATGACCATTGCTAGGTCAACTGGCACATGCTTTCTTTGTTACGGACAACTGATCGAAATGATCACAAAACAAAGCCTATATGGCATATCATAATTCGGAATAGGTGTATGAGCCTAGGCTTGAACCAGTAACCAATGGATACTAATATGCACTACGTCAGTGAAAGGAAAGAGGTTTTATACACAAAGTAGGTCATAATGCATGAAGACTACCAAATAGAGAAAATAATGAGATGTCGCCATCTAAAAATGAATATTGATGATTTTAGCCAAGATGGTTGATGGGTGCCAATCCTTGATCGGGAGTAGTCTTTAATAAGAGGTAGCGGACATCAGCTGGCCCAACTTTTGTAATTGACTTTTCTATTAAAAAACCAACAAACACTAGAAGCCAAGCAATGCCCAGTAAAAGCAATGAGTGGACATTGTGCACATTAACTCCACTCGTCTACACTGCGCATGTATTTGTATGTTGGGTAGTGATCAAAAACTGAGTAACTTACCGTTCATATATCGTGACAGACTTTTGAAAATATTTGCTGCGACTTTGGTTGTGCGCCGTAGTGCGACTGACTCTGAAGTTCTAAAAACAACAAACTCGGTTAAAAGGTCAATTTGGACACAACTGCACTCTCAGTGCAACCAGAAAGTGGTTGTAAAAGTCCGTAACTTTTTTCCATGTAGTTTTTGCAGTCGTCAATCCAGATGGTTGACGAATGAGGGCAACAGTCTACCAGACACTGAGAGCAGCACCGCATAGCCTTTTTTTAAAAGTCTGTTTTTCGGGTAGGGCTGGTTACTCCAATACAACAATGGTTTTTGGCTCAATCTATTACTTTTGTTCTTTTTTTGAAATAAACTCCACAATGCCAGGCACAAGTTGCAGTTTATATAGGCTGATGACCTTCTAACGATTTGCTTTCCTCCTCAAATTTATCAGAAACAACACTTGCCTACATAATGAACACAATAAATAAAACAAACCCAATAAAAATGTTAATTTTGTGAAAAATCTTTAATAATTCTTCAAGGTGTACATAAATAAATATTTACACCATTTTTGTACATAAATTGCACTCTGTAAAGAGTTCCATATGATATTTTACATATAAACACAGAGCACTGCTCCAGAACAGTCAAGTATACTGAGGGGGACAGATAGACCACTTGACACAAGTTCATTTGCATAATTGTTCATAAAGTAGGAAAACACCTTTGGTATAAATTTCATTGTATTATATTTTGGCATTTATTAACAACACAAGAACATACACATTAAATAGGATTTTGAACAGCATTTTGATATTTGAAAGACAACATTGAATGAATTGGCGAAATATTTTTTCAAACCGTTGAATAATGCACACAAGTCGAAAACCATGAAATAATGAATTGATGGTCATTGTGCATGTGAATTTTACTGCACAAAATTAATGGCAACAATATTCTCAAGCGCAGTTTGTGTATCTGCCCTGTATGATACTGGACTGTTCTTTACATACGGTAAATCGTTGGGTCGAAGCCAAAAGACCCCAAGTGCAGTTTTGGCCAAAATCTTGTCCTTACATTACAACACTGTGCACCTTATGATTGTATAGCCATAATCAAGCTATAGCCATAGAAACAGTTATCAGCAAAAATGTTATGTGCAACACCATGTATGAAATGTGTGAGAGCCAGAAGGCCCAAAGTACAAAAATACCTATATCTCAAAAATGGTGTTTTTTGCACATATAGGGCTGTCTGGTACCAAATAATCCTTGCAACACTGAGCACCTTACGATTGTATACCATAAACAATTTATGGCCAAAGTAACTGTTATCAGCAAAAATGTGAAGTCCTAAGTGCAACACTATGCATGAAACAACTGTATCATTTCATGTCATTTTTGTACAGGGTGAGTCAAAAAAACTGCAATAGAGCAAAGAATCGATATTTATGCAAGAACCAAGTTGAACTTTCCCAATATTGAAAAATTCAATAAATGTCACACTCAATGGCCACCTTCTGCGAAAATATGAAGTGAATCGCGACTACCGTTTAATTTTTATGAGTCCTTTTGCTGCGATACCCAATGTTGTTATTTGTCCACGAGATACCATGTACTTTGAATGAGAGCACACAGTGCACGGTAAAGGCACCAGATCTGAAACTGACTTTAACTTTAATACGGTTGATTTTTTGCGTTATTTTAATTTCTTTTTCTGTTCAAACAAACTTTCTAACATCACTTTAAGTCCTGCATACCTCACTCGACTCCAACTCCAGTCCCAATAGGTCCAACTTACTGGATATTTTGTACATTCACTCCACTTCAATTCGCGCGTATTTCATTTTGACATTTGAAAAACCCGCCTACAAATTTGTATGTTTTTGATAGAGAATAAACATCTTTAAAGTAAAGGTAAAATGAAAATAACAACAAATAATGTTTCTTCTCCTTAAACAAGACCAAGGGCAATAACAATTTGGGTGCTCCATTTTATTTCAATGCCAATGAGGTTAAGAAAATGGCAGTTGTTCCAAATCTACCTTACACAGAGTGGGCTGACATTCAAATTTTAGATGTCTCTTGGACAAACATTAAAATTGGGTGGCGCTATAAAATGTGTCATAAAAACAAAACGGTAAATGCTAATTCCTTAATTTTTTAACACAAGGTCACTGATGGATATACCATATATAAAATATTTTAAGCCCTAAATGTTCAACTCGGTTCTTATATAAAAATGGATTCTTTCCTCTATTGCACTTTTTTTGACTCACCCTGTACTTCGGGCCTTTTGGCTCCGACCCCTCGATATGTTCATTGATGTTGAAGGTATCCCTATTGATCATTTACATGGATTTGTCATCTTGCTACCAAAATGCTTTACTCCATGCAAACACAGTTTTGCAATTTTCTTGCATGCTTTTACCCAACACATTGGAATGGTTTGACACTCATGAAACCATATGTATGAAAGGGGTTTGCACCAAGGTATTAATTAGCCAGCCAGCCACCCATTATTTTGGACAGGTACGTAGTTTGCTCCTGGGGCAGGCAAAATTAATGCCTCTGGCATTTTCTAACTTCTAAAAATAATGTTTGAATAAGTTCTGTGACCTCAAAACAAGACCAGACTAATAAATCAAGGCTATACTTTTATCAACTCGTAATTGGCGGGCCTTATAACATCGCGGATTGATATCAAAATATTTCATTTTGAAAATATTTTGTCTCGTGACATCTCGCAAGAAGCATCAAGTCCTATACTTTTCTCTATTTTCTCTAACACAAAAATATAGAGCAGACACATTAACTAACAGCACTCTTAACGTGTGTCTACTTTTCGGCTAACATTTCCCGCCTATTACGAGCTGATTGAACTATAAAGAAATAGCTTTTTGAACTGACACAGAAGGTGCACAGGTCTGGTTTTCAGGATCAAATTATGTGGGATAAATTGTACTTACAAAATTCTAAGACTTGGCACAAGTCCAGCGTTTAAAATAGGGCCGGTCAGCCGGCCATTGGCCTGTAACTTTTTGGCTTGGCCGGTAACTTTTCTGACTGGCATCTAGTTGCCGGCCTGGCTGGCCGGTAACTTTTTAAGGTCAAGCCCGGCTGGCCTGTAACTTTTTGAGGCATATTTCGAACACTGCACAAGTCTAAGCATTCAAAATCATGAGTATACTAGGAGTTTGTTCATAACTTTAATATTTCATATTGTTTTTGATAATCGGTTATGAAAAAGATCAGAAAATGTGTTTTTCCAAAATTAGAATGCATTAAACTTGAAATTAGCCTTCGAACAAGTCTTGGGCTTGATTGTCACAGCATACAAAAAACGCTCTAAAAACGCATGTTTTTGATTTCCAGAAATTTACCAAATATGAAAATTTGACTTTCATTGCCAGTTAGAACTAATTAAAGGATTAGAATTTAGCAATGTTTCATTTGGTAAACGTGATATTTTTTAAGCCAAACAAATTAGTGCTGTATTTTTCTGGAATAGCAAGTAGTTCACAAATTGTAAGGATGAAGGAGATGCAGATGTTTATTATGCAAATATGTGGTCATTTGATGGGAACCACGCACTTCATGATTATTGAGCTCATACAGAAAGGGGTTACCTAAATGATTTGAGCCCAAACTGGCTGAAAATGCCTCCGGTAGAGTGTGCAACATCAGATGTCCCATAAAAACAGTTGTACAAAATGTTGCAAGAAAGGATCATGATAGGATTCTTGCTCATCTCTGTATGCCTTAACCTTTCTAAGTTGCCAAATCAGTACGGGTGCTGTGAATTCACAGACGCCTCTGAATTCAGAGACCCGGTCTTTGAAATCACATTTTCAGGAACTGTGATTTCACCTACTTTTCACTTGTATCAATGTTGGCAGCAACTAAAACACTTAGGCAGTCTGTTTGGTACATTAGATAGTTAATGAGCTTTTTTGCTTCAAATTCATCTGTGCAAATTAAAATTCTATCTCTGTAATTTTTTTAAGCAGAGCAGATGATGCAATAAAGCAGAAATATTGGAAAAACTTGCAGCATAACTTTGTTCAGTTTTTTTGACGATATTATGCTGTTGTAGCACATAGGAAATATTTAAACAACAGCATGTAAGCACCTTGAAACAAAACTAGCTAAAATGCAGTAAGACGTAATGCAAGAGTATTTGAATTCACAGACGGTTCGTGAAATCAGAGGAGTCTTTGAATTCACAGGGCCCTCTAACTGAAATCGGCTGTTCCATTAGAAAACCACACCCCACTGTGGAAGATTTTGGAATTCCAACCAAATTCATCAGTTTAAATTATTTCAGGTCCAACCATTCTTTCTCATCTGTAACTAGAGCGGTTCTCGACTGGCGCGGTTCTCGACGCAAAGCGTCGGCCGCAATGCCTCCACCTCGATGCGTATCATTTTAACCGGTGCAATTTAACTAGCAGCTGGCCATCTGTAGTTGACAGTACCCACCAAGATTCATGCCCATACGACGGTTTTTTCTAGTTTGACCTCAGATGACCCCTAGATGACCTTGGGTGACCTTGACCCACTAACCAAACCTACTGGAATTTGAAGACTGCCAACGACCATCCCTCCACCAAATTGCATCACTGTACACCAAGGTTCATGCCCATACGACGGTTTTTGCTAATTTGACCTCAGATGACCCCTAGATGACCTTGGGTGACCTTGACTCTAAATGTTGACTGTACCCACCAAGTTTCATGCCCATACGACAGTTTTAAGTTATTTGACCTCAGATGGCCCCTGGGTGACCCCAAAATGACCTTCAAAAAATTTGGTTCTAAATGTTTAGAGTACCCACCAAGGGCCATGCCCATACGACGGTTTTTGCTAATTTGACCTCAGATGACCCCTAGATGACCTTGACTCTAAATGTTGACTGTACCCACCAAGTTTCATGCCCATACGACAGTTTTAAGTTATTTGACCTTTAGATGGCCCCTGGGTGACCCCAGATGACCTTCAAAAAATTTGGTTCTAAATGTTTACAGTACCCACCAAGGGTCATGCCCATACAACGGTTTTTGCTAATTTGACCTCAGATGACCCCTAGATGACCTTGGGTGACCTTGACCCACTAACCAAACCTACTGGTGACCCGGATGACCCCAAAATGACCTTCCAACAATTTAACTCTAAATGTTGACTGTACCCACCAAGTTTCATGCCCATACGACAGTTTTAAGTTATTTGACCTCAGATGACCCCTGGATGACCCCAAAATGACCGTCCAAGAATTTGACTCTAAATGTTGACTGTACCCACCAAGTTTCATGCCCATACGACAGTTTTAAGTTATTTGACCTCAGATGACCCCTGGATGACCCCAAAATGACCGTCCAAGAATTTGACTCTAAATGTTGACTGTACCCACCAAGTTTCATGCCCATATGACAGTTTTAAGTTATTCGACCTCAGATGACCCCTGGGTGACCCCAGATGACCCCAAAATGATCCTCAAAAAATTTGATTCTAAATGTTGACAGTACCCACCAAGGTTCATGTCCATACGACGATTTTTGCTAGTTTGACCTCAGATGACCCCTAGATGACTTTTGGTGACCCTGACCCACTAACCAAACCTACTGGAATTTGAAGACTGCCAACGACCATCCCTCCACCAAATTGCATCACTGTACACCAAGGTTCATGCCCATACGACGGTTTTTGCTAATTTGACCTCAGATGACCCCTAGATGACCTTGGGTGACATTGACCCACTAATCAAACCTACTGGAATTTGAAGACCGCCAACGCCCATCCCCCACCAAATTGCATCACTGTACATCTTACCAGTTCCGAGAAATTGCACCCGCAAGCTCGGACGGACAGATGGACGGACGGACAACCAGGAAACATAATACCTCCGGTGGAGGCATAATAAAAACAAATTGTATAATTTTTGGCCAAATTCATCTGGAATTTTTTTATATAAATTTCAACAATTTTCAGCTGAAATTTCACATAAAAAACTAGCAATAATTTCCAGCTGGATTGACCACATGGTGCAAATGGAATTAATTTGGCAGTGAAATTTGCCACAGGGGGTGTGTGGATTTTAAATGGAATAAGCCCGCTGTGCCATCAAATCACATATTTAAGTTGTACTGCATACAGTACACACTGTCAATTCAAATTCTTAAACATACAGAAGTAATGCATACTAGGGGAGATATTTCAGATCGTTTCTTTAAAAAACATCAATATATTGTCTTGATGATTGAAAACATCACATTAGCAAAACAAAAGTTCAAAAGTGAACGGGGCGTAGCCAGGGGGCACCCCCAATAAAAATCACCGCATGCCAATAAGGTCCACTTTACCAATTGTTGCAGGTGAAAAAAACCATACAGGTTTTTATGCTTTTTGATCACAAAAGGTCCAAATCTGCCCATTTGTTATGAAGAAAAAATATTGGGTTCTTGATGCTTTCTTGAAATTTTGGAAAACAGTCCACTTTGGGGGAAAAAGTCCACCTTTTCAAAATCTGACGCCCCCCCTCCCCCAATAAATCCTGGCTACGCCCTTGAAAGTGAACAATTGTACTATCATTACATCAATGAAAAAATGTACAAGTACTGGCGTCATATCATTATCAAAAAACAAAAATAAAACATTATGCAATTTCAGGAAAATGTTAGCCAGCACTGTTGGTGATGGTTTATAATTTTTTGCTACAATTATGAAGTAAATTTGGCCACTGATTGGAAATGAAATTATTTGTGAAGAATCAAAGGAGCAATTTTGGTCAATTTGATCCACACAGTTGATTTGAATAAACCGGACCACAGAATTGGTTAACATTTTCCAATGTATATCTAATTGGAATTATGAAACTAATCAACTGGACTCGCGTTTTATCTTGAGAGGTTACAGTATCGCACCCTATCCTAGGTGCGTCATCAGGTTACCTGTTGATCTGGCAGCAATTGGTGGTGTTGCCCAGGGTTCGAATTCGGCTGTATCGCATAGCAGTTTGCTCCACATTTTGAAGTAACTGCTACCCAATTTTGCATTTGTTTAGCACTTTTTTATAGTGCTTTAGTATATGGAAGTATCCTGATTATGATGAATTGGCCAAAACCTGCTACACAATTTTTTTTCACGAATTCGAACCCTGGTGTTGCCAGAGGTAAATGATTTTGAATCAAACTTCTTAGGAATGTTTTTGATCATAGAACTGTACACCTGCCAAATTATGCTGCAGACCACCTCCCATGTTTAGTGAAAGTTGTTCTTTCTTTACATAGATTGCTTCCTCAAAATCAATGACTTCTGTAGGTCTGGCAACACCACCTTGTCACAGGTCGATGACCAATTGCTGCCAGATCAACAGATAACCTGATGATGCACCTAGGATAAGGTGCGATACTGTAGCCTCTCAAGATAAACGCGAGTCTAGTTGATGAGTTTTATGATTCCAATTTAATATTTATTATACCTGGATGAATGACAACCTTCACAAACATATTTTTCAATGTAAAATATTTCATTAGGACAACAACAAAATGAACAATCCATACTATCAGACATTGTTGGATTATAGCGTGGTGTGTATTCCTTCTGATGATGTTACAAGTTGACTCATACTGTCAATGTCCTTGACAAATGTGTACTTTCCATGTTTTGTGCCAAATTCCTACTAAACCCATGCAATTAGGCTATTTCAGTTGAAAACCATTACCCCCCTGTGGAAGACATGATCTTAATCTTCCACACATGGAATCCAAATTTCAAATGGGTTTAGACAAATTGGTGACCCCGTTTGAAATTTACACCACCTGTGTGGGAGATTAAGGTCATGTCTTCCATAGGAGGTGTATGGATTTAAACTGGAATAGTCCAATGCCAACATCAGCATATTAAGTACTCATGTAATGGATGTATTAGTTGTGGGCTCCAATTATTATGACATGGAAAACAAAAACATATTCTGCCATGAGGGTAAATGCCTCAAGATGGTATTATTTTCAGCTTTAAAACTCTGGCCATTAATACTTGAATTCTTAAAGTCTGTTTTACACTGAACAGTTTAAAACAAAAATTAACTGAACCTTGTACAGCTACTTTTACTTCATCAATACAAAGGTTTGATTTTAAAGTTTAAATCTATTGATCCAAATACAATAAAGTCATATTTTTACCTCAGATTTTCAGATGGTTACTCCATCTTAGATCAGCGTGACTGAAACTGTGATGCCTTTTTGACCTTAGACATGATAACAGTGTCATAGACTCCTGGAAGTTTGAATCTGCCCCCATCTTTGTCAACAGATGGCTAGTTGACTTTGATTTACACTGTTTCCAGAGCTGCCAACATTGGAATATGTAAATGCACAAGATTTCTGCCAAGTGGAAAAAAAGCTTAGGTGGTGGCACTCTCATGCTAAGGGCAAAGCTCCTGGATGTTAGCTTTTTGAGACCCTTAAAAATGCCTTTCCAAGGCTACTCAACCTTTTTATTTGCAAAAGGACAGGACAGTGTGCGTATAATTGATTTTGATTTGATTTGTTTTGATTTTTTAGCCAGAAGACTGTAAATGCAGAAGATTTAGCAAGATGGCTGCAAATGCAGAAGATTTAATATGTTTTGCAGAAGACAGAAGATTGTGAGCAAATGAGGAAGTCTTCTGCAGGATCAAGAAGGGTTGGCAGCTCTGTGTTTCCTTCATCTGAAATTCCGAGAAGTAGAAATAACTTTCTTGTGGTTAGATCAAAAGTTTCAAATCAATCAATTACAAAAACCGATGAACTTTAATGAACGTTTAAATACAACGGTTTGATCCAGCCAAACCTGTATCTATTTTTTTTTCTTAGACCATAGGTCTACAGTAAAAATTTCATTTGAATCATTGGTTAGTATTTTCATTAAGTATGCAAGTTCTTGCATTCGCATTGTATTTTGAAAATTGTGTACAGGTGTTGGCAGTTGTGTTCATTCAAATGAAATTATTACTATAGTTTTACTGCATAAGGGATGGGTTCAAAACTTGGCGCTACCGGTTCCATACGGTTAAAGCCTGTTTCTATTGTTCTAAACAACAATGGAATGCGCATCAACCGCTAGTCAAGTTTTGAAACTGCCCCTAACTTGTATTATGTTCAAATTTTCCAGACATCAAGAATAAAACCATCCCAAACACAGTTTCAAAAATTTAAAAATACTGGTACCTATTACTGTACTACCTGTGTGAGGATACCCCTGTGCATTGTGGTTTCTTGATGATCCTTTGCGCTTTTGCTGCCGATGCTTGTTGGCTCTCTTCATACCGTACCATGGATTGTTGAAATGCTTCCAGCATTTGAATCAGATGTTTCCTCTTAAAGCGACCGGCTTCACGGATGATGCTATTCACAAATAAATATTTGGTATCGAGATTGCCTTGGATGGAATTCAGGTGTTTGAATAATTTGCTGAAGTCTGGAGCGACAAAAGAAAAATGACAACATATTTTACGGATTGCTTTTGATAACTTAAAAATGCAAGTGTAAAATTTGGGTCATGTGTTGATTTTAATCGTACCTAGCATCACAGCAGAGTTATATTGATTAAAATACTAATATATTTAATACAATATATTCAAAGGCCTGAGGAAATTAATGAAGTGTCAAAACAAATAATAATAATAACAACCTGTCTCCTGTACAAATGCTGTACATGCTATATAGCTACTCTTCTTAAAATGAAAAAAGAAATTGCAATTTTTGTAATCACCTGGAACATTATTTCCATCTCAGTTTCCAGATATAATTGACTTTTTATGAAAATGAAGAAGTGATGCAGGTGGGTGGGTGACAGGAAACGTGGAATCAATTTTCATTAGCCTAATTATATGAACTGTACTGTTACCTTTGCCTGGCTTTCTAACTTCCTTGATGACAGCTTTCTTCAAGTTTGCATTGTACTCCTGTATATCAGCATTGCTAATTCTCCCATTCCCTGTACCTACATCACCACCAACTCTTACACGAGTCCTTCTATTAGCATTCTGACCAATAATGGTCGTTTGCTTATCTGTCCTATTAGGTTCAACATGATTGTTCAGTGCAGAGGCTGTTTGGATTTCCATGTCAACATCCATGGCTAATTCTTCATGGAGATGGCGTCGTTGTTGTTATGGTGAAGTTCTGTATCCTCATCCAATATGTTAATGTCTGGCGGTCTGTGCTCCAGCTGGACAGGGGATTGCACTGTAAAATAAAAGAGAAATAATTCAGAAATGCTGCTAAAATATGACTTTGACAAATAAACACAAAAGTCTCTCTTATATGCATCAGATGATATATACTGCACACAAAACTATCCGTACACTTATCAAAAAAAATTAGTTGGTCAATCCAGCTTGACATTTTTGCTTCCTTTATGTCGAAATTTATCAAATCTAGTTGAATTTTGCACAATTAGGCCTAAAATTGAGACTATTTTGCTTGCTTTTCCATGCTTTATGGATGAAAATGATTGGATCTGGAATAATTTTAACTGTTGAATTTGCTAATTCCAAAATCTTCCAGTGGGAGTGTGGTTTTCAATTGGAACAGCCCACATCTTTTGGAGGACAAAGAAAGAAATCAATATTTAGATAGATATCCCTATTTGGGACTCAATGAACTTACTGTAAATTTGCCATCTCAATGATATATAGTGTCTCCTTCATCAAGCGCAAGGGCCCAAATGCTTTTTCATTAAAAGAACTATACTTTTAACATTCCATCATAAGTAGCCCTTGTGTGTACTTTTTGCCATAGCAATTGTTTTCTTTTTGTGAAATGTGGGGACATTTCTGTTAGCCCTGTGTATTTTGAGTCCTGGTACCAAACTACTTGGGGTATACTTTCAATCGAAATTGCCGGGCGCATGGGAAAATAATTGGGAGGTGCAGATATTTTGTCGGCCATGTGCCACACACAAGGAGTTTGTTACCTTCTGTTTTCTGTCTATTTTGTATCAACTGTTCTATTGGTTTCTTGAGTAAACCCCCTTGTAGACCTCCAGGTATTCCTGGAGAGTTGGGCCTCCTGCTAGGGGGCGCTGGACTTGACCCACCGCCATGCGTATCCTCTTGGCAGCTGGTGATCCTGGTGGTGAGTCCGAGGAGCGTTTGCGCTGCTGAGGACCCGTCATTGCTTCATTTACATCGGCTTCATCAACCATCATTTGCTGTGAAAATGGGCAAATGGAACAAATTAATCAGCGTTAGGAGCAAATTATTTGTTTAATAATAAAATGATAAAGCTACAAGGAATTACAATTATCACTAATACATCAGCATTAGTCAAATAAACACCTGTTCATTCGGAATGGGTCATATGTATTTTATCTGGGATTTGAAGTTTGGGGTTTCATCTTTAGGATTTGTAACAAAACTTGATCTAGTTATGGCACATTGAAATTAACTGATCTTGGTACATGTCTTTAAAACATTTGTGGTAAAGAATATTAATCCACACTGAGGACCTGGATTTGGAAGTACATATTGATACAGTTTGAGTGCCTGAGTGTGTAGATCTCGGCCAATAACAAACTCACCTTATCTTTGTCTGAGGCAAGCTTAAATGGATTGCCAAATGTATGTAACCTTGCTGGTGCAGGGTCAGCCTCTCGTAATGGTGTTGGCATACGCTTTAAGTACTCTTGATAATTACCCATATCAGCCTGAGGAATGTGGTGAAATTTATCTGAAACAAGAAATAAATCAAAATCATTTACTTTGGTACCAGGAAGCAAACAACATAAGAAACAATGATTCCTTTATTCATTTCCTTAATATTGGGATACAAGTACAACTGTCTGTGACTGTATTTTATCCTACTATCCACCACCGTACATCCTAAGTTGGGGGCAGTTGCAGTAGACCGAGTGAACTGACAACGGGATGTAGTATAACCTGGGCTTAACACCTTCAAGACTGTGCAAAACCTTAAAAAACATTGTTGTAGATCAAGCTAAAAGGCAGCGGCCACACCCGGTCATGGTTTTCAATTTATTCATCTCGTAATTGGTAAAACCTTCACCTTGCGCAAATTCACAAAAGCACACACCAGTCATGCATTACGAAGATGCATTTAGCGTAGAGGCCGTGCCCAACTATGTGCATGCTTTTCTTTATCAATCCATGATGTTATGAGTCTTGCCTATTACATATTTAATAAATGGAAGTCGGCATCATTATTGTATATATTTTTCACTTGGTTGAAGATATTAAGAAATGGTTCAGATAGTTGATTTGATTCTCAACATGTTTGTTTTACAACAGGATTAAATTGAAGACCTGTATCCTCTGCAGCACCCCAAGGAATGTGCTATTTCAGTTGAAATCCATACACTCTATGGAAGACATGACCATAATCTCCCACACAGGGCATGAATTATAAATGAAGGTTACACCTGAATGGGTGACTCCAATTGAAATCTACACCCTTGATTGGGAGATTAACCTAACACTACTAGACCATACAAAAAAATCCGGCACAAAGCAAATGTAAGACCATGCATGCCACATGATCCGATTGCGTAATCATGCCAAACTTCATATAGGCATGAAACCATTGGCCGGGCAATGGTCACACATGTAACTTGCTATACCTGTTCTACTGGTTCCCACCCGAGGGGTCGATGGGTCAATTCCCGGGTGGGAAAAACAACTTTTCTCTTCATCTTTTTTTTCCCTTCCACTCAGGTAAGAAGCAGAGAGGGAGTAGGGGTTAAGATCATGTCTTCCTTCCACTCAGGTAAGAAGCAGAGAGGAAGTAGGGGTTAAGATCATGTCTTCCTTCCACTCAGGTAAGAAGCAGAGAGGGAGTAGGGGTTAAGATCATGTCTTCCTTCCACTCAGGTAAGAAGCAGAGAGGAAGTAGGGGTTAAGATCATGTCTTCCTTCTACTCAGGTAAGAAGCAGAGAGGAAGTAGGGGTTAAGATCATGTCTTCCTTCCACTCAGGTAAGAAGCAGAGAGGAAGTAGGGGTTAAGATCGTGTCTTCCTTCCACTCAGGTAAGAAGCAGAGAGGAAGTAGGGGTTAAGATCATGTCTTCCTTCCACTCAGGTAAGAAGCAGAGAGGAAGTAGGGGTTAAGATCGTGTCTTCCTTCCACTCAGGTAAGAAGCAGAGAGGGAGTAGGGGTTAAGATCATGCCTTCCTTCCACTCAGGTAAGAAGCAGAGAGGGAGTAGGGGTTTAGATCATGTCTTCCTTCCACTCAGGTAAGAAGCAGAGAGGAAGTAGGGGTTAAGATCGTGTCTTCCTTCCACTCAGGTAAGAAGTAGAGAGGGAGTAGGGGTTAAGATCATGTCTTCCTTCCACTCAGGTAAGAAGCAGAGAGGAAGTAGGGGTTAAGATCATGCCTTCCTTCCACTCAGGTAAGAAGCAGAGAGGAAGTAGGGGTTAAGATCATGTCTTCCTTCCACTCAGGTAAGAAGCAGAGAGGAAGTAGGGGTTAAGATCGTGTCTTCCTTCCACTCAGGTAAGAAGCAGAGAGGAAGTAGGGGTTAAGATCATGTCTTCCTTCCACTCAGGTAAGAAGCAGAGAGGAAGTAGGGGTTAAGATCATGTCTTCCTTCCACTCAGGTAAGAAGCAGAGAGGAAGTAGGGGTTAAGATCATGTCTTCCTTCCACTCAGGTAAGAAGCAGAGAGGAAGTAGGGGTTAAGATCGTGTCTTCCTTCCACTCAGGTAAGAAGCAGAGAGGAAGTAGGGGTTAAGATCATGTTTTCCTTCCACTCAGGTAAGAAGCAGAGAGGAAGTAGGGGTTAAGATCATGTCTTCCTTCCACTCAGGTAAGAAGCAGAGAGGGAGTAGGGGTTAAGATCGTGTCTTCCTTCCACTCAGGTAAGAAGCAGAGAGGGAGTAGGGGTTAAGATCATGTCTTCCTTCCACTCAGGTAAGAAGCAGAGAGGAAGTAGGGGTTAAGATCATGTCTTCCTTCCACTCAGGTAAGAAGCAGAGAGGAAGTAGGGGTTAAGATCATGTCTTCCTTCCACTCAGGTAAGAAGCAGAGAGGAAGTAGGGGTTAAGATCATGTCTTCCTTCCACTCAGGTAAGAAGCAGAGAGGAAGTAGGGGTTAAGATCATGTTTTCCTTCCACTCAGGTAAGAAGCAGAGAGGAAGTAGGGGTTAAGATCATGTCTTCCTTCCACTCAGGTAAGAAGCAGAGAGGGAGTAGGGGTTAAGATCGTGTCTTCCTTCCACTCAGGTAAGAAGCAGAGAGGGAGTAGGGGTTAAGATCATGTCTTCCTTCCACTCAGGTAAGAAGCAGAGAGGGAGTAGGGGTTAAGATCATGTCTTCCTTCCACTCAGGTAAGAAGCAGAGAGGGAGTAGGGGTTAAGATCATGTCTTCCTTCCACTCAGGTAAGAAGCAGAGAGGTGGTAGGGGTTAAGATCATGTCTTCCTTCCACTCAGGTAAGAAGCAGAGAGGGAGTAGGGGTTAAGATCGTGTCTTCCTTCCACTCAGGTAAGAAGCAGAGAGGGAGTAGGGGTTAAGATCATGCCTTCCTTCCACTCAGGTAAGAAGCAGAGAGGAAGTAGGGGTTAAGATCATGTCTTCCTTCCACTCAGGTAAGAAGCAGAGAGGAAGTAGGGGTTAAGATCGTGTCTTCCTTCCACTCAGGTAAGAAGCAGAGAGGAAGTAGGGGTTAAGATCATGTCTTCCTTCCACTCAGGTAAGAAGCAGAGAGGAAGTAGGGGTTAAGATCATGTCTTCCTTCCACTCAGGTAAGAAGCAGAGAGGAAGTAGGGGTTAAGATCATGTCTTCCTTCCACTCAGGTAAGAAGCAGAGAGGAAGTAGGGGTTAAGATCATGTCTTCATTCCACTCAGGTAAGAAGCAGAGAGGAAGTAGGGGTTAAGATCATGTCTTCCTTCCACTCAGGTAAGAAGCAGAGAGGAAGTAGGGGTTAAGATCGTGTCTTCCTTCCACTCAGGTAAGAAGCAGAGAGGAAGTAGGGGTTAAGATCATGTCTTCCTTCCACTCAGGTAAGAAGCAGAGAGGAAGTAGGGGTTAAGATCGTGTCTTCCTTCCACTCAGGTAAGAAGTAGAGAGGGAGTAGGGGTTAAGATCATGCCTTCCTTCCACTCAGGTAAGAAGCAGAGAGGAAGTAGGGGTTAAGATCATGTCTTCCTTCCACTCAGGTAAGAAGTAGAGAGGGAGTAGGGGTTAAGATCATGTCTTCCTTCCACTCAGGTAAGAAGCAGAGAGGAAGTAGGGGTTAAGATCATGCCTTCCTTCCACTCAGGTAAGAAGCAGAGAGGAAGTAGGGGTTAAGATCATGTCTTCCTTCCACTCAGGTAAGAAGCAGAGAGGGAGTAGGGGTTAAGATCATGTCTTCCTTCCACTCAGGTAAGAAGCAGAGAGGGAGTAGGGGTTAAGATCATGTCTTCCTTCCACTCAGGTAAGAAGCAGAGAGGAAGTAGGGGTTAAGATCATGTCTTCCTTCCACTCAGGTAAGAAGCAGAGAGGAAGTAGGGGTTAAGATCATGTCTTCCTTCCACTCAGGTAAGAAGCAGAGAGGAAGTAGGGGTTAAGATCGTGTCTTCCTTCCACTCAGGTAAGAAGCAGAGAGGAAGTAGGGGTTAAGATCATGTCTTCCTTCCACTCAGGTAAGAAGCAGAGAGGAAGTAGGGGTTAAGATCGTGTCTTCCTTCCACTCAGGTAAGAAGTAGAGAGGGAGTAGGGGTTAAGATCATGCCTTCCTTCCACTCAGGTAAGAAGCAGAGAGGAAGTAGGGGTTAAGATCATGTCTTCCTTCCACTCAGTTAAGAAGTAGAGAGGGAGTAGGGGTTAAGATCATGTCTTCCTTCCACTCAGGTAAGAAGCAGAGAGGAAGTAGGGGTTAAGATCATGCCTTCCTTCCACTCAGGTAAGAAGCAGAGAGGAAGTAGGGGTTAAGATCATGTCTTCCTTCCACTCAGGTAAGAAGCAGAGAGGAAGTAGGGGTTAAGATCATGTCTTCCTTCCACACAGGCAAGAAGCAGAGAGGGAGTAGGGGTTAAGACCATGTCTTCCATATCGGGTGTATGATAACTCCCCAGTTCCACAAGTTTAACAGAATCTTATATGCATACAATGTCCCCCATACTTACCTTCATTCATAAATCTTGCCGATTTTGACATGGCCACCTGCAAGAAGTTGGCTCTCATTCTAACCACTTGGTCAATCAACTCCTTCCTAGGAATATCAAATGGATTACGGTACATCTGTGGTCGGATCTCCTTGTCTGGCACACGTACTACAAATCCCTGGAAATCTGTCACATTACTGTCAGGCCTGATGGTGATGGTCTCCCCTGTGATTCTTTGCAGCAACTGTTGGAAGTCTTTCCTTGCTGCCAGAGATGGCATCTGTGATCTGCATAAACAACATCAACATGTGAAATATTTCTAGACATCTATCCATTTCTCTTGTCTGGATGTGTTACACAGTAAATCATACAGCAAGTGCATATTAGTCATTCTGGTCAATTTTCCAGCAAATAAGATCAAATTTATCAAAATAATTATAATATCATCATCAAATCTTTTACATACTTCCTTGATTTCTCAATGCGCCAAACAATTTACACACATTTCTAACTTGGACATGGACACCACCTGTAACTTGACCCAACCAATTGGACAGTCACTTGGAAGCAACTTTCTATGACCATCAAAGGCCTAAGCTTGTTAATTTCTTCTTTTTAACTAGCTTCCAGAGATGTCTGGCAGTCTGTTTCACATAGCTTCAGGAGCACTGCTCTGTGCCGAAAAACACTTTGACGTATAACAGGCCAATCAGATGATCAGTTTGTTGTTATGACTGTTAGATAATTGAATCAGCCAATCAGAACCCCACTTCAGTGTTTATGCTGCGACACTCTCAAAATGTGACCATGTGCCGTTCTTCTCTGCCAGAGGCTAGTCTGTAGTGCAGTGAGTGACATCATCACCTTGAGGCAGCTATTTTGAACGCACATCTATCCAGCGTCTTTGAATGTGTACATGAGTATGTCAGTGCTTTGAGTGAACACTTGCAATTTGAAGCTGCACCCAATTCAATGTTCACTGAATTATTTCGGTAATATTCAAATTGAGATCGAAAAAAATAAGGAGCAAAAAACTAAAAAATAAAAAAATAAGAAAATCAACATATGAAAGTTCACAACTTTGCAAACAAGTATGCCAGAGACTTAAATTTTGAAAATTAAAATTGTCAAACTTTTCTACTAGTCCGAGTGGATCCGATCGTGTCACATACGCTCCTCAGAAGGTCAGCATAACGACTTCATCTTTCCCGCTTTACCTTGGGTTGACTTTGATGCCCGATTCATGTGGCTTTGTAGGTTTACAGATGACAGCTGACAATCTCTCAGCCTCCACCTTGGATTGTTGTTTGAGTTTCTTCAGATAAGTGACGACGCTGTAGTTGAGACAGTTCTCCATTCCTTCAGGTATCAGGTTGGGGGCACCCATCCTACGCAGGGCAATCTTTAATGGCTGTGTGAAATGTACAATTTCGGATTGTTAGCACCTTTTAATTAAACAATTAAATAATTTCTACCCATTGCCCAATTATTTTTACACCACTGCATTATCAGCACCCCAGTGACACACAGTTAATGAGCCATAAGTCAAGCTGGGAGGATGTTGATTGATGACTATTTAGGCGACTACCAAGCTCAGACGGGTAACCGGTCCAGTTGTGCGGATGGGGTAAAAGCCTAGTCAGTCAGGGATTGAGTTTTGAAAATAACAGGAGTGCTACAAATCACAATTCTGGAAATGTTAGGGCGGGCTGTCAGGTGTACTATTAAATTGCACTTGGACAGGAGATTTAAGGTGTACGGTCGCACTCGTGCTCCTTAAATCTGAATCCCTGGTCAGTCTGCCAAAATGGACTGATCTAATATTAAATTTCATTCCTTCTGTTCATTAAAATATTATTTAAGGGTCATTTGGCTTCTTGCTGAAAAAATCCTGACCGACTAACCCTACTTGGCAAGTCCGACTGCCTGTAAAAGCTTTTTTTATCGTATAAGTAAATAATTTGGTAGCACAGACGTTATTCAATTGTAACACTACATACATACCACAGCATAGTAGTTGGGAACATCTCGCAGGTAATTCTCAAACGCCTGCCTCCATTTCACCGTTGGTTTCAGCTTATGTATCTTAAACAGGTCATCAAGCAGGGGGAGTAGGACGGGATAGTTGTACGGCATGATGAATAGATTGACACAAGATAGATTAGTACTGGCCTTGAGGTAACCAAATGGATGTCCTATCTCTGTATTCTTGCCACTGTTGCTTACAAATACCTGCAAAAAATGCATGATTTCTGCTTTGTGATGTGCTCTTTATTTAGCAAAACATTACTTGGTACACGGTCATATTTTTTCCATTTGCACTGTCAAAGTAAGACAATTGTTTGAAGTTTTTTTTATCAATATTTAAAAAATAGTGCTATGTCTCAAAGCGCTTGGCAGTTTGAAAAGTTTCAAAAACGAATGAGGAATGCGGTGTTTTTTTAAAGATTTTATTAAAGACTTTGAATTATAATGTCATTTGCAAAGTGTTCAGAAGTACAAAGCATAAAATTGTGGTTCATTACACAATTGAAGTACAAATATATCAATTGTTTTATACCTATAATTGAATCAAGTCAATTTTCTTCATATTTCTCAAAATTTCATGATTTTACAGCAAAAAACTAAAAAGAAAAAAAAAGAAATTAAAAATGAATTTGCCATTTCAACTGAAATGGACGGGCTAAGAAAAATGGATGGGCTAAGAAAAACCTTGAGACATAACTTGTTTTTTTTAGCCTTAATCATCTGCTTAACTTTTTGTAGTAATGACCTGTTTTTTTAACTCATCTCATGTAGTCAGTATACTCACTTGCCACGCAGCAATTGGATTCCGTCTCTCTAGGATGTATTGGGTCAAAGGTGAAGGTTCAAGTTCATACTTGTCAAAGGGCACATTGTCTAATGCCATTGGTTCACTGTTGGTGCACACAAACTTGACGACAGGTTGGGAGTCTCTGGTTTGCTGTTGGATGAGAACGGATTGTAATTAATTGAGTTATACTAGGTGAAGAAATTAAAAGATGTTGTAATTTATTCTATGGTCAACATTAGAACTGTCAATCAAATGCTGGCTCAACAATAGGGCATATTAAAAGGGCATTTCGTGATCCACAGCCTCATCCCCCCACTTTTCTCAAAAAACGCTGAGATTTTTACATCACTGGAAACCTCTGGCTACATAATGTTTATGTACAAAATATTTCTTGCAGATTAATTCGTTTAGCAAAGATATCGTGCAATTTGAATTTCGTTCTGGTGCACCAGAACGAAATTACAACGTATTGTCTATGGAGCAGTGTAATACACATAATTATGCATAACTCATGAACGCAAAATCGGAATCAACTGAAATTTTGGGAATATGTTTTTTTTTTTGTTATCTAATGAAAAATGACATAAATAGAGGATGCTAGGATCACGAAATACTCCTTTAATTGAATTAAATTTAAGTGTTAAGAATTAAAATTGTTTGTGGAATTTATTTCATCTCTCAAAAACAGCTGTCAATCACTTTAAAGTTTATCACTAAGAATGGTTAATCAAAATTTTCAACTTAACAATATATAGGCATACATGTCACAAAATAATTTACAAATCTATTGTTATACAATATCAAAGGTTGAACCGAGTCATTCCAATCTTTTGGTTTACATCATGATGCTTACCATAGGAGCAAATGTGAATGTCATAATCAATTTAACTTTCTATTCTTTAGTTCACCTCAAGTTCGGTAGTGACGTCAATGCTTTTTTGAGGTTTTGCTGCAAGCATACTGATATATGCACTCTTGTATGCGTGTACGCTCTGCATGATTAACATTATATGCACCTACTTGGGGCAAACCAATGTATAGCGTTTCCTTACCAGCGACGGAGCATTAGCATCTGGCCAAAAGGATTCTGGGATAGGCCAGTGACCAATCGGTACTCCAGTCTTTGGGTTGGGTATGACGTATATAAACCTCCTACAGCTGTGACATGACGTATCTGGTGTAGGTGATGCTGTGTTCAACCTTCCATTACCTGAAACTGTTAAAGTAATGATGGATTATGAAAAAAAAAAAAAACAAACAAAAAAGTGAAAGTTTTGATTAAGAATATGGATCAAGAATTGAATTATCACTTTATTATGAAATCAGTATCATGGAGTTTTTATTTCTTTCCTTTGACTTTAGAATTCTTATTCAGTTCTGAAATTGAGACCAAATGCAAGCACCTGAATTTTCACATTACATGTATTGTGAAATAAGAATCATGCAATAAGAACACTTTCCTTGACCTGAGTATGTAGTACAGGGTAAGTTAAGTGAAAGTGAACATTTTCTGCTTCAATCTTTAATTAAAAGTACACATCTGTTGACGCATTTGGCACACACTCCCCCGTGCAAGGTTCATTCCATTTCTGAATTTCTGATTTTGTGATATCCACATCATATCCTATACTCTGTGTGTGGCTTCAACAACCACAGTAAAGCACAAACATTTCAGGAGGAATAAACAGATCAAAACTTGGTACTACATACGTCATAGGGGGCAGTAACAACTAGTATTCTGTTCAAATTCCCCATTTAATGCTTGTGTACATGTATGTTGCTTTCATTATCCTACCCTACAGGTCATAGTTCACCAACTCTTGTACACTTAATAAACTGACCTTGTATGGCAAGATGAACCATACTCATATACTGTAAAAGTAGACATTTTTTGCGTCTGTGATTGTAAAGCTCTTCACGCATAAATATATTTCTTTTGTGCAGAAATATATTTGCGTGTTGCTCCATGTAGCACGAAAAGTACAAAAATATCGTATTTCCTCAAATAAACGCCCCGGGGGCGTTGCATTTTCCAAACAGGGGGTGTTTATTTAAGGTCATTTTCAGAACGCTAATTCCCATTAAAATCATTAGGTAAGCTTATTAATTACAACTCGTGCTAAAATGACAAACTATGAACTAGAAACACTGACTTCTGGTTCACTTCCGGCATGACTTCAGAATTTCCAATCAGAATTTTCACCGATTATTGACGCTATTATCGACCATGTGGGCAACTTGGTAAGCTTACTGCACAAGATAGCATGGAAATATCAGCATTTTTGAAACATCTTGGTTGAAAGAAGTGGTGGGGGGGGGGCATTTATTTGAGGGGGGGGGCAACTATTTGAGGCTATATGGTAAATGCAGCACAAAAATGTCTACTTTTAGAGTGAGTACCCTGGATATTGGACTTACAACAGTGCTCCATACAAGACATGCCACAAGTAGTTCTATTGGCTTGCAAGCTTTACTATATCTTATGTTGTATCTGATTTGGTCAAATATTTTACGTGCTGCCCATAGGCTTTAACATAAAGAGTCTCAAAATATCAAGAGCTATCTCAAGAACAACCGAACCAATACGGGGCTTGTTTGTACTTGCTTGAATGCATTTTTCATTCTGATTCCAAATATGGGCATGAAAACATACAATTTTGACATTTTTTAATTTTCAGAAAATTTGGAACTTGTTGTTTGCAGTCGACGCTCATGCGGAGAGGATTATTTTAAAGCCATTTAAAAAAAAGTTATCTGAATTGCATTTGAGCTCACATAACATAAATTCTGATCTAATTTCTTGTGGCATATTTTGCAGTTCTGCATATGTCACTCAAGTATAACCCCACCCATCAAAGTGAGTGGACATATGCATCAACCATGTAACATTTTACAAGGGAGAGCCCATGGCACCATACCTAAAGCAAGAAGGAAGCCATTCATGTTGCTGGTCGCTTCTCCGTCCAGGACCGGACGAGGAGATTTGCGGCCGTCAGCAGTCTGTATGGCAGACTTGGCTGCGATAGAAATTGGTGAATGACATCAACAGGTCAAATAATCAGATTGGATGTTGAAGATGAAAGTGTGTGTGTGTATGTTTGTTTGTAAACACCGGTAAACGAGGACACACAAGAGAAATCTCGGTACATAATACAGTTGACGCACAGAAACCATGGGCATCCCAAGGTTCCTAGATGTAAAGAAAGTGTTATGGCTTCCGGTACCGGTTACTGTTAAAGGGTGACTTGTAGTATGTGCCCACGTACAGTAAAACTCTTTATCATGTGTATCACAACCAAGTTTGCCGGTGATTACATAATACAGGGTGTGCATGCATGTGTACCAGCATCTATTTCAGCATGTGTAGACAGGTGGTTGTCACTGATTAATTAATGTTGTTTGCATTAATACATGTGAATATGGGCTTGTGTTGGTGCAATATATGTGATATAAATTGGATGTTTAAGACGGTGCTTCTTATGCATTTCCACATACCAGTATGAAAGGTACAGTAAATTATTTATCTCTAAAATAAATTGCATATTTCAAGATTCAAAACATAATACCAAAACCTATAGTTGCAAAAAAAACATAAAAAGGATTTAATTATTCTCAACTCAAATTCAAATTGCTTCCTAATTTTCAATGCAACTATCAAGAAACAACAGGTGACCCCAATGCTTACCCTCATTAGTAGTCAACGGTGGTTCTGGACCAACTTTCTCAAAATTGAGAACCACACCACTCTGTACCTTCTGTACCAGGGATTCCAGACATTGGTTCAGCATCTTCATGGATTTGACACAATAGGAACGACCTGCAATCAAGATAGGAAACAGAGAACAGAAGTACAACTTGGGAGTTAAAGCCATAATATGTAATGTGATTTGCTCCACCGTGACACCCTTACTTTTCCTTGAAATTCTTCTTTTTGCATGATTGCAATGCTCAATGGTGTACTAAAATACCACATGAAAGACTAAGCCTGAATTTATATTTTTATATTAAATCTGGAGATCTCCGGTTCCATTCTGAGTTCACCGATCGAGTGATGGCTAACAAGTCTTGTGCATGTGTTATCATTGAATCCACTGTGCATTGAATCAGTGACGTATAAACTGTGTGCATATTGCTATCCATCTTGTGTCTTATTTCAGCAGGCAACATAACTTGATGAAACTGCAACCAAGATTCTTTTTTAGTGCATAACTTTCAGCACTGAAAATTCTTAACTTTGTACTTGTTTTTCAAGTCTTCATTTGAAAAACATTTTCCCCCCATCACTGGTGTGATTTTCACTATTTCCATTAATGAGAAATAAACTTTCAATAATCAACAATATTGATATGAACACAATTATAACTTTGCATATCAAAAACACAAAAAACTTTTCCCCCAGGTCAACCATGAATGATCCTAGTATTTAGCTTTAGGTCCAGAGACACTTCAATTGATGGTTTTCACCTAAACTAGATGGACCGCGGTTCTCAGATGTCGCGGTTTTCGACGCACAGCCTCGACCGTGATGCCTCCACCAAATGGAGTGATGTGGAATTCACAAGTTGATACAAAGCTTCAAGCCTAAAAGAGGAGACTGAATTTGACCTTAGATGACACCTGGATGACCCCAAAACAACCTGTCAATGACTCCTGGGTGACCCCGGATGACCCCAAAATGACCCCCAAAAATTTGGCTCTAAATGTTGACTGTACCCACCAAGTTTCATGCCCATATAGTAGTTTATACTAATTTGACCTCAGATGACCCCTGGTGACCCCAAAATGACCTTCCACAAATTTGGCTCTAAATGTTAACTGTACCCACCAAGTTTCATGCCCATACAATTGTTTTTACTAATTTGACCTAGAAAAGAGGTAAATAAGGAAAATGGGCCCTCTGACCTCAAATGACCTTTTACCTCAGTATATGACCTTGAACCTCACCCAAAAAAAAGTAGCCAGAGTTTTTGACCATGACCCACCTATCCTGAAAATCTGAAGTCAATCCGCCCATCCATGCCCGAGATATCGCATCCGGACGGAAGCACGGACATTGCAAAAACAGTATGCCTCACGGTGGAGGCATAAAAATGGGTGGGACTATACTGCCCCACAATGACAAAACGAGTTAACTGACATTTTGGCGAAAATGACTTTTTTATGTTTTTGAATTCTGGGCAACATATTACATATGATCCCAAGAGCTAGATATCAGCATGTCAAAATATGTTAACTACATGATTTACCTCATAAACCCACGACAAAACAAGTTAACTGACAAGGCCTATGGTGTTTTACACACTTAACACTTCATTGATTATTACTGATTATTGAACAATGCTTGGGCAATTTATACTTTGGTCTCAACTCAAGAGCAAAATTGCAGTTAGGCGATGAAAAAAGAAACCCTGTTCTACGGGCGGACGGACCTTTCAAGTAGGGTCGGTTGGTCGGCTTTTTTTTTTTTTTTTTTATTAACCAAAAAAATTAACCGAAATCTGAAATAGTTTGTAATTTGAGAAAATACAAAAAATTCAGAAATTTGGGTCGGCATTCATTCGTACAGGAATTTTTTTCCCCCAATTTGTTCAAACTCTGGGTCGGTTGGGCCCGTAAAACAGGGTTTTCTTTTTTCGTTGCCTTAACATGTTTTGCCGTGGTGGGGTACTATACTCGAGTCAGCATGATAATATTATTTACCCCCAGTGACTTCACACATAGCATTGATAGGCGAATCATCTGTGTTGACTAGGCTGCTACCAGGTCCCCTGTCATTGTCGGCATTGGCAACCCCAGGTATTCTGAGCACCAATGAAAACAATCTCTGATCCCATCTGAATGGCTCTCTGGTTAGTTCACTGCCAGGCAGAGAAGCACTCATCGGAAGGTGAAGCTGTGAAATATAGAGAAAACTAATTTGAAATTCTGTTATGAATTCAGCAAATCATGCTAGTGTGTCAAGTATATTTGCTAGGGCTGCACGATATAGGCTTTTTTAGTAGTCGACTAATTGCCACCCAAATAGTCACGACTACGACTATTGGTGACTATCAAAAGCCAAGAAGGCTGACGTCAGTCTGGACGTCAGGCCCTGGCTGCAGTGCATTGGTGCTACTGTCAAAATGATGGTTCTTCATCAGTGTTCATACAAAACAAATGAATGCAAATGGCGAACGTCACTTAAGCATGTAGTATAAGCAAAAGCACAACATGACATTAAATAAACATAGGAGTAATAGGTGAAGTTATAACTAACTTTCACAAAAATTTTCAAAGTGGTAGCACAATTAGTTCTTAGACAATTTTTAGCACTTTTAGAACCCATTGTAGTCACGACCTTGACTATTGGCGACTTAGTCGCGCAGGCCTAATATTTGCTCCCCACCCCCATTGGGCTTCCCCTTCTATTCCCCCAGTGCCCAGTCACAACAAATATCACAATAATTTCCCTATTTTGAACAAAAATGACAAAATTTCCGACAACAAACAATTTTGTCTGATGCTGCCACTGTCCTCATTTGGATGTTGATCCAATCTTATGTTCCCATTTATTTGATTGAAATTAATTCATTTATTACCTTTCTATTCATTTATTTCATAGTACGTTTAAGGGACCCTTGGACTCTGTTTGCCGGACAAGAGGTAGAAGGTTGGATTTGAGGTGCATGAGTTGGGTTCATAATGGTATTTAGAATGGACATCGGCAGAAGTGAAGCGATGTTTAGCCTTTCATGTATGAATACAACATCATTCAAGTGTATAATTCCTTATAATCTTTAGGTCCAAGAAGTGTGAAAGTTTATAAATGATGTTCTCTACGTCAGTGGAGAATTAGTATGTAAGTGTTCACGCAGAAGGCATAATATGGTACAATGCCATTAAATACTGGACACAAGAATCCAGAATCAACAGTCTTTTGATGGTTGGGTAAACACTAGATAAAGAGACAGATTTGCACTGCAGACCAGTGGTTCAGGCCACGCACGCAGAAAATTCTGTTACTCCCCGGCATAAGCATCACAACAGCAGGCTTGTATTAAACCTGAGACCAGGTTAAGTGCAGTAACAAATTTGAAAAATCCCGAAAGTAATAGCACTTATTCATTATACGCCTCTTACAAACTGGAAATTATAATTTTATCATAACCTGATGTTAAGGAAACAAACAGGTACACCTGTAATAATAATCAAAATCAAGAATAATACCAAACAAATCATCCTACTTGCACATTAGGCCTACACTTGATGCTAGTTGCGCTAAACAAGAAAATTCCCGTGCTTGGCTAATCCTTGCTGAACGAAGGTCATATTGATTTATGGTCTCCAGAGATGCCTATTGGATATCAAAAGGTCCCGTAAACGTATTATAGTCATATTTTTAATCCATTTCTGTAGTTCTCCCAAAATATTTTACTCCAACCCAGTTGAGCTGTTGTTCTATCTATTTGTTCCTTAGTATCCTTCTTTTAAGATTAAAATTAAAATTTGTTTGAGTGTGTGTGTTGTTTTTTGTCATAAACCAAATAATGCCTTAAAAAAAATCTTACTTCCTCTTGCACACCATTGTTGTTTGTTAGTCTGTGGCCATCTGTAATTGCAATAATAAGAGCAGGCTCCAAGAAGAATGGGTTGCGACCCTGAAATAAGAGAAGATACAAAAGTAATATACAGGTATAATGTTTTAAATGAATACATTGCACATGGCCAATATAAGAACAAAATAGACTAGTACACAACATCATATCGCATTGATGGACAAGTATACAACATCATATTAAATGTTGAGCAATTCAAGATTTACTAGTTGTATACAAAATACTAGACCAAAATTAATTCTAAGTAAAAATTGTCCAAACATGCAATATTCATCAGAGTGAAAATGGTGATATAACCAGATACTAATATTTACGAACCCAGTACCTTGATAAACCCAACATGGCATTTATTTGGAGGAACAACTTTCTGAGATATCCAGATGATTGATTTTCTTATTTTACAAGATTTAAATAAAAAAGCATCCTAAATATATCAGGGTTGTTCTTGATTTGGTCTTCAAAAATCAAGATTTTCTCCAGAATGTCCCATTTTCTTTTGATTTCCATGTTGGATCTTCTAAAGTACCCTGGTGACTTTAGCCTCATTTTGTGGGAGTGTGTCATGTTTTGCATTTGTTCTTGCTGCTCTTCATAATACTCTGAGCATACCTGCTCTGCTCTGAGTACATGCATTTGAAACAAGTAAATTTTGTAACTGATAACCAAATTATGAGAGAGTGGCATGGTCCAGTGGTTAGCATATTTGACTCTGGTACAAGAGGTCCCTGGTTTGATCCCCAGTGGAGGCAAATTTCAAATTCAATAATACGCTCTCCCCATTACTGCATTTTCATTGCAGGGCAGATGTAGGTGAAGACAAGATCTGACAGCCAGTTGCGATCAACGCTTGGCTGCCTATACACCCTAACATGGCCACTCATGGGAAAGCAGTGCCTCAGAACTGAATGATTAAATTCAGGTTAAATCCAGGTTAAATAAAATGGCGGCAGACACTTCACGCAAAATCTCAATAGAGACAATATAATGCATGCTATCACTATTTACCAAAATCATCATCACAATTTTATGTCAATATTTTGGGTGGGTTAACTTAAAATGATCAGTATTTGATTTGTTCGAGTTTTGACAACCCTGGATAACCCAAGAAAGTCTCCATTGGGGTCCATTTGAACACCGGGACGGGTTGGCAACAGTCAGGGGTAACACCCTACTCTTTTCGAAACTGGCTGCGAGATACATAGGTAAGACTCTCTGCACACGGGACCGACGGCTTAACGTCCCCTCCGAAGGATGGAGTACTTTCATGATTCTTTACCCAATTCTAAATGAACCATGGGGAGAGCGGAAGTCTGAATTTAATCTACAGAAGTTGCCAATTAATTTCAGACTTTTTTTTTCCAAGTCAATATCCCAGCAAATCACCACCGCTGGGAATTGAACCCAGGACCTCATGCATTAAAGGCAAGTACCTAACCATTACGCCACGCTCCCCCTCTATGCATCGACTGGCTTGATATACTGCAGTACAATGTTAAAAACAGCAGTCAAATAATTGGAATCAATGTCACACAGGTCGGACATCCTTACTGCAGGAAATAAACACAGTGAATCATGGACGGATTCTTTGCATCCATTTCAAGAATAGCAACCACTTTACTTGTTGCCCTCTGTAAAATGTATTGAAATTAATCTCAATTTAAACTTCCATGAATATCCATCGTGGCATAGAACATCAACCAGTGAACCACACTACCATTAATCAAGAGTACAAATACATAACACTTTTATGTTTCTTTGTTTAATCATATTTATTTATTCCTTTGTTATAACTTTATTCATTACTTTATTTTTTGGCCAAGATTTATGTTGAAACCGATTGTGACGTGTCTGTGATACGCTTAAAAACAAAACCAGAAACAATTTATAGAATTGTTCATGATTACTATGTACACTAAAAAATATTTGTATGCATGAAAATTGAAAAAAATTTACTTTCAAAAATTTATCAATTTCAAACAAAAATTTATTAATTATTTGCCACATAAATGACAAGAAAATAAAACTTGAACAAAACAAACCAAAATTGCCTGGCAAAATACAAGAACCTCAATACTACATTGTACTTAACAGCTTGTGAAATTTTAGACACTGAAAATTCCACACCCTACACATTTACAAGATTCTTTGGTGTCTTCAAGTAGATACAAAGAAGTGTTTATAACCACGTTCATTCATTACATTTATTGACTGCGGGTGGGTGGATATACTAGGGAAGTTTAAAACTTAATTTGCTGGTTTCCTTTCCAAATGCTATCATCAGTATTTCTAGATACCTGAACAATTCTTACAAATTATTTATACAATCCTGCTGGATGTACTCAATAAGTGGCGACTTACATGTGAAACAGTTCTAAGCACCACGCATCCATTCCAATAATTGGGGAAAGGGTTTTTATATCTTTTTTCCTATATTCATACTTTTATACACACAAAAAAATGGATAAACAATGAATTCACTGTCAATATGATGGACTTGGTCCATGCATCCCTGGTACATGGTCCATGGTAATCCAATTCAACAAGATATACAGAGCTAGGTGCTCGACTTCATACCAAAATACTTTGACCACGTACAAGGACAGAACATAGTATTACTAGTTAAGTATTTTTTTCAAAATAATTCCAGGTGTTTTAAGTGGTATTTTCTTACTCTTTAAAACACTACAATGAATCACATCAATTCCACCCTCTCTACTTACCTGGCCATAGTTGTCAATCCCAGAATACAGTCTGTTGACATTCAGTAAGTCAAAGGTCATCTTGAGGGCATGACCCATGCCTGTCAGACTAGATGCTTGGAGATTTTTCAGTTCATTCATAAATATTATGTGATTTTCTTTCCAACCAGCCTGTAAGGAATGAGAGGTAGATATTGTTATACAAGCCTCAAAATAAGCAGGCACCCAGGAGCCATTTACCCAATGATCATAACATTTTGGCTCCTGGTCCACACCAAAATCATGTGAATCAGGCTCTACATTCTGGTAGTTAAATCGAGTTTTGTATTTAAAGTGTACAATTAAAATTTATATGACTCTTTATAACTCTTTAAAAATGGCTCCTGGTTCACTAGCTAAGCACAGGAACATGAGCCGCTTTATTCCAAATGTGTGGCTCCTGGTCCAGATCTGCTATTGAAGAACCAAAGACTAAGAATTAGGGGCTAGGTGCATAATAATTTCTACCCCAGGTGGGCAAGAAGAGGGGGAAAAGCAATTTTGGCAGGGCAAAAAATATTCTGTGATGTACCTTTTCATAAAACACTAGAACAACTCTCCATTACACCTGGGTAGAGTGAGGCAAGTGAGGTAAAGTGCCTTGCCAGTGCCACATTGGCGGCTGGCGCTGCAGGGATTCAAACCCATGCCTTGAGCTCCTGGCTCGAGCTACCCCATGATTTATGAGTCACCATGCCCTCAATGCATGTCGTTCTGAAGATGAGACCATATAGACTTGTGAATATTGTACAGATATTAGATATTATGCTTCATTTTCATTACCGGTAGGAAATGATCATTTCATTTCATGATCAAGCGAGTACACCAAATATATCATAGCACATTGGATCCTTGAAAAATAAATCAATGACAACTTCCACCTTCATAAAAACAAAGTGCCCCACCCCTCATGGGTATTAATTTTTTCCCCACCAAAGAGATTATTAGTGATTTGTTTGACGTGAACACAAAAAAATCCAGATTTTAGTAACTAACATACAGTAGCCTACTATGTGCTATTAAATGAACCAAACAAATGTTGAATTTGAAAACCATGGCTATAAGTGTGCGAGCAGTGGACTGAACTGACACAAGTTTATTTTTAAATTCTTTATTCCAACTCAGCTTCCATACATTTGCACAAAAGGAATTTATTTGCATGTTGTTATTGTTGCGTTATAGGGTTGTAAATTATAGAACCATGGTACATGTACTTTATTATTTTTATCATATTATTATTTGCCTATAGACGAATCCAGTTTCACGCATTCCTACACCTCAATGGCAGCCATATTTGGGTCCCCGTCGGCTCCATCTCACCTAAAATGTGAAATGATGCGGCCTTGGAGGGTATTTTAAACTGCATTCTATCACCCGTGTCACACATAAACAAAAGAATGATGACAGTTTACAACACAAAAGAATCTAACATCAAATTTTAAGCGGCTTTAATCTACCCAATTGGGCAGTCACAAAACCAGTTTGGTGCTGCGGGGACCCAGTCATGGCTGACCAAATCCTGGCCATGACTTGGCTCATTGGATTCGTCTCTAAAGGATCAACAACCATCATTATTTTTATATGATTATATGAATGATAAAATGTATGCACTCATAAACTGCATTTAATGATCTACAGTGATAGGCCTGTGTAATAATTATCTGTCTCCCTGGGGTGGGCAAATTTCAATAAAGGGCTGTGCAATAATTATGAGCCCTGGGGGTAACATTTTCAAATAGCAAGCCTGCCAAAAATTGCTTACCCCCATCTCAGCCTGCCAAAACAAAACATCTTTACCCCCCTTTTTGCACATGTCAAATTTGTTGGTTCCCAATTTGCAAACCTTAGATGGTCTGGTGTGAGCATAGCGAGCAGGAAATTTTGCATAAGTTTGAATGTTTCTGTACTATTTTCCCAAGCCTTTTAAAAGGGCATTTCATGATCCACAACATCGTCCCCCACTTTTCTCCAAAAAAGTTGAGAACGAAATTACAACACATTGTCTATGGGGCAGTGTAATACACATAATCATGCATAACTTGCATACGCAAAATCGGAATCAACTGAAATTTTGGGATTAAGCATTTTTTGTGGATACCTACTGAAAAATGTCATAAAAAGAGGATGCTAGGATCACGAAATCTTCCTTTAAGGGATCTGGAATGAGCGTTTTGACAGTATTTTTAGGGACATGAGAGCACCTCAGGCGATCGAATTGCATTCTGAATACTGAAGCATGTATATCTGATATCAAATAATTTTCATTTTTGAAAATCACGATATAATACAAATTTTATGACAAATTATAAAAATTAATATTTTTCAAATTTTTGATATATAACAGTCCTCGAAGTAAATTTTATAAATCTAATGATATATTCTTAAAGTGTATGTAGCTGGGAGGAAAAGCCGACGATCAATTGAAAATTTTGACCTTTCATATTGAAGATATGGATTTTTTCCCAAAAAGCCCTAATTTTTTGGTGTTTTGGATTTAAAAAATCCATATCTTCAATACGAAAGGTCAAAATTTTCAATTGATCGTCGGCTTTTCATCCCACCTACATACACTTTTAAGTATAAATCATCAGATTTATAAAGTTTACTTCGAGTACTGTTAAATATCAAAAATATCAATTTTTAATGATTTGCCATCAAATGTGTATTACATTGCAATTTCAAAAATCAAAATTATTTGATATCAGAATGACATTCTTCGTATTCAGAATGCAATTTGATATGTCTGATGTGCTCTAATGTCCCACAATAAATACTGTCCAAACGTTTCATACCCTTCCCTTAAGAGCATGTTATTTAAAACATGCCCTGTAAGGCTGTAAATGTTAAAATGTATGCCAAAAATTGGCCCTCCCCCCACCTTGGTTCAGCTAAAAAATGCTTGCACAGCTCCTAATGGCCTGCCAGACTAGCCAATCCCCTCTTGGTCTCCCCCAACCACCGGATGGCCAAGTTGCTTTCCCCTCCCCATCACTCCTTTGCACTTGGAAGCATAGCAAGCAGGAAATTTTGCATTGAATGTTTACTTTCTGTACTGCTTTCTTAAAGCTGTTTTTAGAGGGTTTTAAATGATCTGGTCCATGAAGGACAAGGGCAGCAAATTTGAAATTCAAATAAAGGCAAAAATATGGAGTAAAAAAAAAGCCAATAAAATATATACCGTATTTCGTCGAATAAACGCCCCCGGGGGCGTTTCATTTTCCCAAGGGGGGGGAGGGCGTTTATTAGAGGTCATTTTTAGCACAACAATTCCCGTTAAAATCATTAGGTAAGCTTAAAAGTCACGCTAAAATGACGAACTATGACCTTTTGACACTGACTTTTGGTTCACTTCCGGGTTTCGGATGCAGATTTTCGCCATTTATTGCTGCTATTATTGACCATATGAGCAACTTGGTAAGCTTACTACACAAGATAGCATGGAAATATCGGAATTTTGAAACATCTTGGTTGAAAAAAAGTGGTGGGGGCGTTATTTGTGGGGGGCGACTATTTGACGAAATACGGTAAGATAATACACAAACCTTTTACAAATGAAACTCAACCCAATAAAGGGGATGTTATTCTCTTCAGAAGGGGTTGGGTCATGATTATCATTGGTACATACCATGAGTCAATTATGAGTGACCCCCTATCGTGGGTTGAAATTTTTTTATGACCCCCGATGGGGTATGAACGTTTGGACAGTATTTATTGTGGGACATTAGAGCACATCAGACATATCGAATTGCATTCTGAATCTGAAGAATGTCCTTCTGATATCAAATAATTTTGATTTTTTGAAATTGAAATGCAATACACATTTTATGGCAAATGATTAAAAATGGATATTTTTGATATTTAACAGTACTCGAAGTAAACTTTATACATCTGATGATTTATACTTAAAGTGTATGTAGGTGGGATGAAAAGCCGATGATCAATTGAACATTTTGACCTTTCGTATTGAAGATATGGATTTTTGTCCAAAAACACAAAAAAAAATTAGGTCTTTTGGGGAAAAAATCCATATCTTCAATACGAAAGGTCAAAATTTTCAATTGATCGCCTGCTTTTCCTCCCAGCTACATACACTTTAAGAATATATCATTAGATTTATAAAATTTACTTTGAGGACTGTTATACATGTATATCAAAAATGTGAAAAATGTCCCACAAAAAATACTGTCAAAACCTGAGACGAATATAGTATATTCGTCTCAGGTCGAAATACTCATTCCAGATCCCTTAATAGGTTGAGTATTTTTATAACGCACCTTCTGCATACAGACTCAACACAAATTCAAAAATGCTTAAAGTGTGCTGAGGCTTGTGGATCAACGTCTAGGCGTTGTGCCTGTGCGTAGTGCACTATAAATCACTGCGCTTTTCTTTTTCTTTTTTTTTAAAGGAAATGTGTCCCCTTTTAGGAAAGAAGGTGCACAAATATGCAAACATTTTGATTGTAACCCTGCAAAGATTGCACGTCCGCGAAAATTTTGTGCCTTTGATAATTTTACCTGTAATTTTATCACCCCCCTATTTTGGGTTATGATCCCAGTATCCAACACTTCCGAATAAGAAAATGACAGCCCCCTAAAAGAGGTTTGAATGGAAAAAATAAATAAATACAAAATAAAACAAATAGCTGAATATTCACTTTTCAAACAAATAAATTCAAAATGCCCATTGGCTAAAAATAAAACTGAGGAATGGGCAAAAAAAACAAATTCCACTTTTAATAACAATTATTTTTACTGGACACTTTTCCTGTCACCATTCATTGTTTGTTGCCCAATATTGTTTACAAACAAAACACCTGTCCTAAAGTTCACCCGGCCTTGAGTTCACGTTATGCAAATTAATTATATGCAAGGACCTTTCCCATAATGCATTGCAAACCAAAATGTCCACCTTCCTGACAGGAGAACTATCGCTCCAACTTCATGGCTAAATATTCCCGTTTACCCCGATCCCAGGTGAAATCGAATGATAACATCACGAAATTCAAGATATATAGATTCCCCCCGTGATGGAAATAAAAGCTTTCATGCCCAAATTTCGAGGAAAATTTACCTTGATTGTTCCAGGTGGTTCGTCGCAACTCACCAACATGTATCGGTCTGATCGACTTGTCGGATCTCGAGCTCGTAACTGGAGGGGAGACAAAATGTTACGGATTGGTTACCGTTGCTGACAGTTGAATATAAATGTATTTACAAATTAGTGTAAACTTATAACATTTGTTCACTATTTTGATACGATATAGCTAATTTAAGATCCAACATCCCCGATTTTGCGTCCGAATGGATCCCCCACACAAAGCGCCCACCCCTGCATACCTTCATGAACGTTTCCACAGCTCCTTTAGCAATATCCAGAGACGTTGTCCCTAAATAAGTCCGCTGATTCATGGACGCACTGGTGTCCACGAGAAAAACTAACACTGGCATCGTGAAATATAATATCTTGTCTACCAAATTTGAGAAATTTAGGCCAAAATTCGGCCGCTAGGGCCTAAATTAAGACTTTATATCACCCTTGTTTTTCACTTCGCAGCTCTCGCGAGCTGCCTCTCGAAGCAGCTAAATTTTGCACGCCACATATGAGGTCACGTGATATAGTCGCCATTAAGCCTGTGATTGGTTGACCGAAATAGAATCTCATTTGCATATCCTTATTTGGAACAGGAATCAATAAATAGTACGAATATGTACAGTACACAATAATGATAATGTGCATGTACACAATAGTAATGTACATGCACAAAATAGTAAAAACTTTGAAAACAAATGGGGGGGGGGGGATGAATTATGAATTGAGAAGTGCAGTGAGTTTATCAGCTTCACGTTTGACAAAAACTATTGATTTTAGAAATAATATGACAAAAGTAAATAAATAAATACATAAATTGATATTATAAATAAGCAAATGAATAAAACAATCATACATTAATCAAAAAAGTTTTATCATAAATAAAAAATAAAGAAGTAAATAACTAAATAATAAACAACTAAGTATAAATAAAATAAAAAACTAACAAGTCCATGCACAGACCGTCCTTAAATACATATCAGAGAAGTAAATAAATAAATAAATAAATAAATAAATAAATAAATAAATAAATAAATAAATAAATAAATAAATAAATAAATAAATAAATTAATTAATTAATTAATTAATTAATTAATTAATTAATTAATTAATTAATTAATTAATAAATTTTAAAATAAATAAATAAAATGAATAAACAAACAGCTGAAGATAGTGCTCGATACTATTAGATAGTAGAGCTTGTAATAAAATACATAAAACAGCGTAATTATGTTATAACAGCATGATTTATTACTCGGGAGTTTCACGCCTAAAACGGCGATCATCAGATAAATAGCTGAACACTGAACTGTAACTCCAAAACAAAACAAATAAATTCACAGCGTTGAAAGCATACGCATCTTCACTAGAAAAGTATGACATCGCGCATGTTTAAAAGCGAATGACACAGTATATACGCACACATTTTTAGTGAAAAACGCGGTGGGCGCAGCAACTACGCATGCAATGAAGTGCGTAATTATTTCTTTTCATACACGCATGCTCGCAATTTTGAAATGCGAAAAACAAATGCACGCATGTTTAGCGAAAAACGCAATAGGCGCAGCATATACGCATGTAATGAAGTGCGCAAATTTCGCACGCAGTATTTCTAATTTCTCTTCAATGCATAGGTTGCATTGTCCTGAGTCACGTCTGTGTGTGTTTGATTTTTTCAAGATTTCCCAGTGGATAGAATAGTTACTTCCTTTTCTTTTAAGTTGCCATACATATTTTGAGAGTTCTGTTTCCTTCTCATATTTGTCATGTTTTTAAAAAAAAAAATTTTAAATAATTTTTAGAAATTTAATAATAACTGGCAATATAAGTCAAATTTTCATAGCTTTGCAATTTGAGGAGAGATCTGCAAAAACGTGCAATTCTGCATGATTTCTTACAATTACAATTCAAAGACTTGGCACAAATCTAAGCATTCAAAATGAAAGATATTAGAATATGTCTTTTTCAAAAATTGGAATGCATATCCTGAAATAAGTCTTAGTGCAAGTCTTGGACTTGATTGTCACTGCATACAAAAAACACCCAAAAAACATATGCCTTTGGCACTTATTTCCAAACATTTGCCAAATATTAAAATTGGATTTAATGCCAGTTAGAACTAACTAAAGGATTAGGATTTAGCTGGGTTTCATTTGGCAAGCAGGACAATATTTTGTTTATCCACAAAAATTAGAGCTGTATTTTCTGGAATCAGGAGTAGGATCTACTTACCAATAATAACAGAAATTCAATAGAATATTTTATTCCTGTCACTCTATTTGGGTAAGAAAAACAGGAATCAATTTAATTTGGAATGCAAATTATTAAAATTATATAAGTACTACTTGATTGATTTTGTTGGAATTGGACCTTTACATTTTGGAGATATTGTTCTTTGAATGAAGGATTTACAATCCAAATTTGTGGATGAGCTTCCCCTTTTTTTTTTGGCTATCCAATTACCCACTTTTTCTTGTAGAATTTAACCATCAAAATGCCATAAAATAATGAAAAAGCTTTCAAATTCTCTTATTCCTGAAAATAAATATCTGTTTAGTATTCGTAACAATGGCATAATATACAGCAGGCGGTGCCAGGCCATTTTGATGGGGGCAATACAATTTTAAACGCTCCCGCCCCCCACCGCCCCCCTTTTATCCTCGCGCAACGCGGGGGGGGGGGGTGTCTGAGGGGATGTGCCCCCTGATAATTTGGAAAAAATTTCAAAATGAAAGCACAAATGAAGCCATTTGATGCACCATTTTCACCCTTTTTTGGGTTATTTATTTGTTTTCCAAACACATATTTTTATGGATTTTCATTCACGGGCCGATTTTCGCCCGCTGGTTTTAGGCATGGACCTACTCAATTTTACATTTCTTACTTTTTTCCATGCTTTCACCTTTTCTTGAGATAACATTTCTTTCTTTTGACCATGTTTACCCATTTACCCCCCATTCCTTCCATATTGTCATCCTTACACAAAGGATCGGGCATTACAATTATTAGAGTGTATTTGCAAAGTCCCAGTTAATTAATATGCAAAGTTTAAGTCGCAACCAGTGACGTAGATTTCTTTTTGACATTTGGGGATAGGATTGGGAACAAAATTCTTGAAGTACCGTATAGTAAATCCAGCACCTTTTGGCAACCGAATAAGTTTATGGTACAAATGTACAAACGCACGAAAATATTGCGATATTGAAGCTAAACTGGTGGAAAAGTGAAATAAAGTCGTGCGAAGCGCGCACAAATTGGCAGGTGAGGCCATATGTGACTTTCAAGGGGGAAAATTTGGACCAAAATACAAAATCGGATGGCTTTTCTTTAACTAAAGAGTGTATCAAAATAAAAGTATACAATTCAAAAAATGCCACTAGATTAAAAAATATGAGGTATTTTTTCCAAATGCTACTTGCTTTGCACAACTGCATCACAAAAATAGTCATCAAGTCCTTATCGATGGCCACACACCAGTGATTTTACAGTTGTGGGAGGACAAGATGCTGATTCAGCTATCAACTAAATAATTTTTACCAAATACCTCATATACCGGTACTTTTTAATATAGTGGCAGTTTCCAAACTGTATACTTTATTTTATACACCCTGTATTGTGGCACTGATGAGTGAATTATAATTTACCTGTAATTCATATCTACACTTTTCCAATCAGTGCTTGTCCTCCTTTACCTCAAGGCCAAGAAACAAAGGCATCAATAGCAAGTATAGCCAAGGACTAATTAACTAAGATTTTAATAATTAACCTTCTATTGAAACACATCTTCCATCCTCATAATTTCACACCACTTCAATTGAAAAAACAACAACAATCACACATCCCCTTTTCAAGCATGTTCTTTTTGTAATTATCATTATTTTCTAACAATAACAAATTTTGAATAATTTGTGCCCTCCACAAACAGCTTATCATTAATATACAATAGAAGTCATAAAATTTGTTTTCAACCACTTTATATTTATAATAACATGTAAAAATAAATAAAACCTAGCAAAATATTACATTTTGACACTATGTATAATACATTCATCAGTAGAACTCTTAATTTCTGTTAAAGTATACACTTATATCACAATTCACAATGAAATAATACAGCTCCAGCCAGGGGGTTCTTTGTGGAAATAAAGGTATGGGGATGTGCAGCAGATTCGGTGCATTTTCAGCCATTTAGTTTAGACTGGTGCATTTTCAGCCATTTTGGTTTATTGATTGCCCATAATTTCATAAAAATTTGCTTTAAGATTCAAAGAACAGTGGTTTTTTTTTTGTAATTTCAACAAAAAAGTGCCAATTTTTCATTGCTTTTTAGCCAAATTTGCCTGTCTGTTTGTTGTCAAATTTTGTGTGAAGTTGGGTAGTTTTTTGGAGTCCCTGCCACAGATCCCCACCCAAAACAAAGTTGAGACTCCTCAGAGCTCAAGCAGTGACATAGCATGATTCATTTTATGGAGGGTACAACCATGATTGGGGTGGGGGGCATTTATTCAGGGTAATTTTTACACCGATAAATCCGGAAAAATAGTCAGGTGAGCTTAAAAATGACAAACTATGAATTTGGGATCAATGACTTCTGGTTCACTTCTGAGTTTACGATGTAATTTTCGTCAATAGTTTGTTCTGCTTACATAAGGCAAAAATTAATCGGCTTTTGTTACTGCGCGAGTCATTACAGTCCCAACTCATGCTCGCGTGCATCAGTCACGCATTACGCAACACACAAGTAGCGTAAGCATTGCGCCCAACTGCATGCATGCCATTCTATATCAATACACAGTGTTATGAGTCTTATTTTTCAACCTTATATAAACCGAACAAACTTTAACACCAATGTGAGGACCAAGGTAAGTTTACTTAAAAGCATGGAAATTGTTTGTTTCAGGGGAGCTAGGGGGCATTTATTTGATTAAATTTTTTTAAAGACGGGAGGGGCATTTATTAGAGGATAAGGCAGATGTGAAGATCCCCCACTTTTGACCTATATTACCTAAAACTGCATTTACAGCATTGAAAATGAAACACAAACATCAGAACCTACAAGCTTTATGGTTGCATGCGAGTTGCTTGAGTTAATGCTGAGAAGCAAATAACACCTTGCATCCCAGAATCAGGTGTATAGGTAGAAGATTGTTTCAGCAACGCCCAAGTTAATACAGCATCAGTATTATTCCCACAGCATTTCAGGGTATTTTCCATATTCGATAGGAACTATTCTAGTTGATATCCATTACACTTCAAATGAAGTCACCCACTCAGGTAACCCCATTTGTGGGAGATGAAGGCCATCCATAGGAATTATAACTGCAATAGCCCAATATGGCAGCCAAGGGTGGTTGGCAGAGAGTGCTAAAAATATTCCCTTGTTTTGACAAATGAAACAGCTAAATCGTAATCATTTACAGGGTGAGTCAAAAAAAGTGCAATAGAGAAAAGAATCCATTTTTATTTAAGAACCGAGTTGAACCTTTTAGGTAAAACATTTTATATATGGTATATCCATCAGTGACCTTGTGTGAAAAAGTTAAGGAATTAGCATTTACCGTTTTGTTTTTATGACACATTTTTATAGCGATACCCAATTTTAATGTTTGTCCAAGAGACATCTAAAATTTGAATGTCAGCCCACTCTGTGTAAGGTAGATTTGGAACAACTGCCATTTTCTTAACCTCATGGGCATTAAAATAAAATGGAGCACCCAAAGTGTTATTGCCCTTGGTCTTGTTTAAGGAGAAGAAACATTATTTGTTGTTATTTTCATTTTACCTTTACTTTAAAGATGTTTATTTTCTATCAAAAACATACAAATTTGTAGGCGGGTTTTTCAAATGTCAAAATGAAATGCGCGCAAATTGAAGTGGAGTGAATTACAAAATATCCAGTAAGTTGGACATATTGTGATTAAAAACACTGGAGTTGGAGTCGAGTGAGGTATGAAGGACTTAAAGCAATGTTAGAAAGTTTGTTTGAACAGAAAAAAAGAAATTAGAATAACACAAAAATCAACCTTATTTAAGTTATAGTCAATTTTAGAACTAGTGCCTTTACCGTGCACTGTGTGCTCTCATTCAAAATACATGGTATCTCGTGGACAAATAACTTAAATTGGGTATCGCAGCAAGCGGACTCGTCAAAATTAAACGGTAGTCGCGATTCACTTCATATTTTCACAGACGGTGGCCATTGAGTGTGGCATTTATAGAATATTTCAATATAGGGAAAGTTCGACTTGCTTCTTACATAAAAATCGATTCTTTGCTCTATTGCAGTTTTTTTGACTCACCCTGTAGTTAGTTCCAACTGGCAATAAGTCAAATTTTAACATTTTTTCATTTTTTTACCCATTTTATAAATACCTTAATGACAATTTTAATGACCACTGCTAGTTTCATAGTTTCTGCCATTTGCCGCAGAGCGGCGTGACGCTTCAACATGCTACTTGTACATTTCTGCAAACCGAGTGACACGCTACAGAGCGGTAGCGGCATGACTATGAAAGCAAATGTTGCTGCTCAGCACCAAAAATTGTTTCCTGTTTTCATACCTCTGAGTGACTTGAATTCAACTGGTAGTGATCTGCCACAGTGGTGGAATGATTGTAATATATTCACTTGCCGCAAGTCACTGCTAGCATTTCTGTTACGCCTGAGCAATGAAGCAACATCATTGTCAGAGTGGCAGGAAAGTATGAGACCAGCGTTATCCTTCACTTTTAGACAATTTATAAACAATTTTCACACTTTCATGGGATTACTGAATAAGGCCTTTTAGATTGCATGGTTACTTTGTTGCATTTTCTCTCTTTTCATTTTCTTGGGAGGGGGAAATGATAAAATTTTTCTTTGATGTATTTTTTGGCCTTAACTAAAGAGTCGCAACAACTATGGAAATATAAATGCAATTATTGGCTTCCTTGTTCCGTGACTTATTTCTTATAAGATCAATATTTTAATATTAAGAAGTACACCACAGTTTTTTAGCTAAAACCTGAGAAAAAACTGCTTCAATCATCCAACCTACAAGAAATATTAAAACTCATATCCAAATACTGAAGATAAACTCACAACTAATTATTTGTTGTAATTTCAAAAAGTATCTGAATTTAAATACTGGGTAAATAAACTATAGTTTGATCAGCTCGTAATAGGCGGTAAATGTTAGGCTTTTACCACTACGTCGAAAAGTAGACCCATGTTAAGAGTGCTAATAGTTGACCTGTCTGGTCTATATTTTGTTTCTTTAAAAGGAAAGTAGATGAAGGATAGGACTTGTATTAATAATTTGTGATACTTCTAGCGAGATGTCACAACAACATTCTCAAAATAAAAAATTCTGATATTAATCTGTGATGTTATAAGGCCCGCCGATTACGAGCTGATCAATTGTATAATGCCGATATTAGGAAAGATTATTTCACAGAATGCAGCTATAGATGTACGATCGTAGATATACATATAATTGACTGGTGGTCACAAAATACAAATGTTTATATATATTTGGTTCTATGCATATTGCAGAATACAAAACTGTTGAGAGTTTACAACCTCACTATTGTAATCCATATCCATCATAGAACATCTTTCAAATCCATTTCAAGTCACTATTGGTCCAAGACTACCCTGACCCAGAGGTGGGTGTAGATAAACTCGAGTCAGTTTTGTCTCCAGAGTATATTTCCCAATAGCATAGTCTCTTAACAATCTTGGTAGATGTTGCATCTTGGATCATTTCTTTGAGAGAGCTATTCCTGCTGTGACTAATCCAGCAAGACCAAGCACAGCACCACCGACTATAGCCATACCCATAATACCCTCTGTAACAAAAAAAAAAGAAAAGCAAAACAAATGGTTATTAGTTTGCATCACAGGTTAATAGAGATAACATTCAAATTATCAATAGTGATGGCCAATCCAGAGCATACACACATTCGTACAAGAGCCGTTTGTCAACACACTTGCAGCCCAACCGAGAAAAGGCATTCTGTGTGTTTCTGCTGGGCAAAGGTTGGCGAGTAATGCAGCATAGTTTAGAGTGTTACCGATTAATGTGCTCAGTGGAAACAGATCGTTTTGGAGTGATGCGGTGTGGACACCCGACAACTGTGATCCACATTTGGAAACACGTTCGGTGTGACAGTAGACTTCTCCGTAGTCCACTTGCCCATTTTGTATACTAGTATACTCTGGCTATTACATTTAAGCATAAAACTCTTGATTTGTATTAATTTGTGTGCAATTGATAGATTTTCACATCTGATCTTTTCAGTCACCGTACTCCTTCTGTTTGCTAGCTTCCCAAGTGGACTACTTACTTCCGATTGTGGTTAACTTGCTTAACACGGTTGTTTATGGATGAGATGTCCGATTTCTGGCCTACTAAAATTGGCCATGATGTAATGCATCTTTAAATGAATCTGGCTTGTGATTGGTTGCCCAGATCTCATTATGGTTTAAATCCTCCGGGCACGTGCCATTACCATGAACTACATCAAAATTCGACTATGGCATAGTCTAGTGTGACAGTTAATGGGTTACCGGAAGTCATCCTAGCAAGGTGAAGTTAGTGACAGTCATCATCATCATCATCATCATCAGCCCATATCATCCCACTGCTGGGTAAAAACCTCTCCTAAATTCTGCCAATTTCTCCTGTCTCCTGCAATTCCTGTCCAGGCTGTTGTTCCCAGGTAGCTGACCAGCTCAGCTCTCCATCTAGCTCGAGGTCTTCCTCTTTTCCTTATTCCATATAACGGTCGCCACTCTGTTGTGAGCTGACTCCATCTTCCATCTGTTATCCTGCTCAGATGTCCAGCCCACCTCCATTTAATTCTTTTTACTGTTAATACATCCTTTACTCTTGTTTGTTCACTAATCCAGCTGTTCTTTTTCAAGCCTAGTATACTCCAGCATCATCCTTTCCATACTTTGTTGTGTAGTCTGAAGTTTCCTTTCCATGTCTTTGTTTAAATGTCCAAGTTTCACTTCCATATGTTATGGCAGGTAAGATGCATTGATTAAAAAGTTTCCTTTTCAGACAATTTGGCATGTGCTTGTCTGTTAATATATCTTTGTGTCTACTGAAAGCTGCCCATCCTGCTTGTGTTTTTCTCTTTATTTCCTGCGACTGATTCTCATCTGGCCAAATCTCTTGTCCTAAGTAAGTGTATTTGGATACATGTTCTAGTGTTTCATTTCCAATTTTGATTTCCTTATTATCTGCATACATGTTGAACATGACCTTTGTTTTTGACATGTTCATTTTTAGCCCCACTTTCTTACTCTCATTGCTCAAATCAGTTAACATTTCTTCCAACTCGGCTGCATCTCCAGATATGATTACAATGTCATTTGCAAACCTTAGATGGTTTAATTTCTTTCCATTTACATTAATGCCTTTATCAATCTAGTTCAATCTTTTGAAGATTTCTTCTAGGGTTGCCAGTGACAGTAAATGAATGATAAGCGTGTGACACAGGACAACCTAAGGTCATGAAAACAAAATACAGTACTTACGCTCTAAACCAGATCACACAATAGTTTGCTGGTTAGAAAATCAGTGGTGGTTGACCATCAAACGGTTAATCTATTGGCGGGTGTTACCTGGTAAGAAATATGGTGTGCCCAGCGGAAACATGCAGATTGACCTCACTATAGTCTGTATATTTACCTCGAGTCACCGGCACAAGCTTTGAAGTTAAGCTTGTTCTGCGTTAGTTAGCGTTAATTGGTGAATGTATATATTTTTACGCATGTGCCGCATATGTACATGCAAGAAACCACGCTAAGCCAACACAGGACACGCTGAACTTCAAAGCTAGTGTTGGTGACTCGAGGTAGACATACAGACTATACCTAACATGAGGTGAACCAGCAAATAATGTCTATCCCTTCAAAGGTCTGAATGTAAACCCAGCTTCTATGTTGATTCAGATTTGGTGCACATTTACCTTTTTGCATTTTGCTTTTGATGAGTTTCTCTAGTTCTAGCCCTTGTCTATTAGTTGGTTCTATTTGTAGCAATCCGCGCACATATTTCAAAGCTCTGCTATAGTCCTGAAAAGAAGCACAAGAAAAAAAATTCTTTATTACATATATTCAGGGATAAAATGGGGATGGAAAAGACTTAAGTGTCCTTAAAATGACTAAAAATGGGACAAAAACTTGCGGATGAATATTTGGCTTTGCCCCCTCACACTAAAATCCTGGCTACGCTTAACATGACACAAAACTATACAGCACATGTCACTATATCTTATTACCAAATTTGAAGTTGATCAGTAATTGCATTTAAGCAGTATTGTGAATTAATGAAAATGTAGGCAAAATATGCAAATTTGCTCATTAATGCTCATAAATTAAATATGCAAATACCATGACATAAAAACATACAGCACATCAGGTCACCATATCCTACCACCAAACCAAGTTTGAAGTTGATCAGTTATTGCGTTGGAGCTGCACAGTGGATTCATGAATTTGCTTGCGCCCAGACAGCCAAACTGGCAACCATTTCTAGGATGATAACATATGGCCCACATAATGTGGGGGAATAAAGTAGGAAACAGAAAGCTCTTTCGCAATTGTTTAAAAAGTAAATTCACTACATTGCCGTGAAACAGAAATGGCTGGGTATTGGTCATTGTTGACATTGGCAATCCTTGCATGAGTGACTGTGATCCATGCATATGTTTTTACATAAAGGTGCACTATTTGTTGAGATAATTATATATGAGTTACTTGGTGACTAGTCTACTGTAGTAGACCTTTTTAATTTATCATCCCTGTTATCTGGCCATGGAAACGCCATCTATCCTGTTCTGATCCAACAGCTATATATCTTCAATGTTGATGGCTCACTCCAAAAACCGCTCTCCCCCTGAGAACCACCCCGCCCAAGCATGGTTCTCAGCGGGAGTGAGCCATTAACATTGAAGATTTAGCTCTTGGATCAGAACAGGATAGATGGCGCTTTCTTGGTTTCCATGGTCAGAGGGGGAAGGCCAGATAACAGTGATGAAAAATTAAATAGGGTCTACTAAAGTAGGCTACTCACTACTCAGTAACTACATGTTGCTAAGATTATAAAGACAGACATTTAATTATTACGATATGATCTCAGTTGAGCACTCAGTTCATCATTTCACAAACAAATTTTTTGAATTCAAATTCAATTCCAAATATAGGACTATGTTGTACCTTTTTACCACATTGACACAAAGTACAAAGACAATACACGTTGTCATCACAACATGACAAAACATGGTGGCCTTTCATTTCCATAACAAAAGGTAATGGTGGTAACAAAACATTTGTGACGACCTTTATGTTCCTGTCAAAGGACACACGTGGGAGACTTTCCCACAGGCATGTAAAAATATCCCAATCACCAGCATACCAAAAATAAGCACTGTCATCCAAACATTAACATGAAACACACCATGTCCAATCAACGAGGATGTTTTCTATGTGACTCAAATGAATAGAGTCAATGCTAAAATTACTTGGTTAAAGGAAGTACAGTGGTTCCGGATGTATGAGGATGGTGATTGGTGAATTTGCAGCAACTTTGTTCTCACTGCCGCTACCCCCAACCATAATCTTAACATTAACTTTACATGTAACCTTTATTCTTAACCCTCTAACCCTTATCCTAAACCCTCTAACCCTCATATGGTGGTGGCAGGGCTCAAAATAGTTTGGTTACATGGGCTATTTTTAACAGAATCTACAAAAAGTAGCCCTGTGTACAGTACTGTACAGTACTATTTGCTATATTGGCAAATATTTTTCATAGGGGATGTTTTGTGAAATTTGGGGATTAATTGTCCTGAGCCCCCCTGTGTTTTGAGTCCTGGTGGCAGCAGTGATCCTCCTAAGTTACCTACGTATATATTGTAAACACAATTAATCAAGATTTTGTTAGAAACCAACCAATTCTATACAGGAAATAATTGAATTGAGTCGATGATAAATTACTTTCACTGCTGAAAGGAAGTACGAAGTTCCCTAAGTATGAGGAGGAAGAAGTTCTTTCCTTGAATTTCCTTTATCTGTGTATATTTTAGTGCTGTTGTTGACATTATGTCGACAAAACAAATATCCCGACATGTTGACAAAAAATCAGAGAATGTCGACCCCACAAAAAGTTGGGTATAACTAGGAAGTGCCAAAAACCTTCAGGTTGCAGTGCTGCATTTTATTTTACAGAGTTTACTACTAATATGATCGCCTGAAGCCAATAGCTTTTTATATACACCAGATATTCAACCAAATTACAACAGATTTCTTTCAATTTGTGATAAATATGAACCAGTTTGAATGACTCCCGGTTGCACTAATGACCCGGATTTTAATTATTCTTAATTATTCTGATATGTCGACTTGCAAACATCCGGGGGCACTCAACTTAAATTTTGGCAGGGGCACCGAACTTTGGGAACTAAGAACTTGATTCGGGGGCAAAATAGGGGCTTGATGAACTGAACTTCAACACTTTTGTGGGGCTCTGTGAACTAAAATTGGGCAAAATTTATAGGCTTTGGCTCAATGAACTGGAGCATGATGCAAATGGGGATCTTAAGGAACTACTGGAGAGCCTGAAAAAGGGACCCTTGACCACTGCACATACCCGTACCACTTTTACATCTGAGTGACCCTGGTAACATCATTTATACAACAGCACTAGTATCTTGTAAACACAACTGAATTGAGTCAATGTTATATTACTCTCCTTTTTTTTAAAGGAAGTTCAGTAGTTCCAAAGTATGACAAAAAATACTTCCTACCTAGATTCAACTTGACCTGTGCACATTTCTCTTACAGGAAAGGATGTCATTAAATGTTTTCTTTTCCAGGAAAAATGGGACTTACTTTGACATATCCTTGGGTTTTGTTGTTTGTTTGGTTGTTAATCATGGTAATGAACAATTTGTTAATATTAGCATATTTTAACATATCCTTATGATGTTTGTTTGTTTGGTCAGTAAACATGGTATCAATTAACAACTTATTAATATTATTTCAACATGTTAACAAAAATTACAGGCAGCTGTCACGCCAAAAAATTGAGTCCAACCCTATCTGACTGAAAAAATAATAATTACTGTGGTTTCATTTGCACAACCACACCCGAATGATCTGAATGAAAAAAAAAGTTCGGAAAGTAGGCTGATGTGCCTCGTTTTTGTGATAGCAGTGTTTTCTGGATGGTTTTCTCAACATCTAATCATAAAGCACATACTCAACACATTTATCCATGCATAAAGAGATTGAAATTGTTACAATTCTGAAATTTGAGACACAGTTTTGAAATGCATTAACAATTTGGAAATTGGCTGCCTTTTATTAAATTTTGGGCTACTTGTTGAACACTCTTGCCACAGCCAAATTGCCACACAATGGCACTGAAAACCTTTGACAACACTGCCTTTGTGAAGTACCTACATCTTTTTGGAAAGAACACTTTGTGAAATTCCTCTGTACCAAATATATTTTAGTGTTACAGTTAAGGTTTGGGGCAGGGTTTGTTTGAGACCAAACCATAATCAGTTATGGGTTGGAGGTTAGGGTTAGTCTTTGGGTGAGTATGTGTATTCCAGGCTGATTCAGGAATGCTTTATCACAGTATTTATTTACTGCCTTGGTCACAAAAGCACATATGAAAATTGATGCCGGAAATCACTTTCTTGGATGTTTTTAGAATCTGAAAATGTGGTGGGAAAAAATTGCTCAAAACCAGCAGCCTGCCTACGGAAGCTCGAGGGTCAAAAACTCAACAAGAAGTTAAGCGGAATATTTTCAGGGAGACTTCATTCAGCAAAAGTAACATATCAAGGGGCTAGCACAAGAAGGACCTATTGCCAATAGCTGCCCTATAGACATTGGACAATTTTTGCATTCTATATGATACCGGGCAGCTATTGATGATGGGGCCTTCTTACGCTATCCCCTCGATATCTGAAACTCGAAGAGAAAATAACCTGTCTTCCGAATTTCCTACACTGCTAAACTACCTTAACCCCATGAGAACTACCTGCCGATTGGCCAAAAAGAAGCTTTCATTATCAATTGCACCAATCAGCAACATTGTTTGAATAATTTCACCATTCAAAAAAATTGGGGTGAATTATTTGCAAAACTCCATTCTGATTGGTGATTAAAAATGAAAATATCATGTAATTGACCAATCAGAGGCAATGTTAGATCGGCAGGTAGTGCTCAGGGGGTTAACATTCTCCATACTCACAAAACCCTTGACTCACCTTTAACCTATAATAACCAACCCCTAAATAAAACAGACAGTCCCTCTGAATCTGTTGTGAACCTCCTTGTAACTGTTGCTCTAGTAACACTGTCCCTTTCTTGATGTCATTGGGATAACGACTCCTTGTTAAGCACCATGCATACTGGAATTGGGCACGACTGGTGACCTTCCCTCTGGCTAGCTCAGCATTGTAAATCTGCTCAAATTTCTGTGTTTAAAAAGAAATGAATAAATATGCATACTGTTTAGTTAGTATAACTTGCAAAACCAAAGAACTTATGTTTTTATTCAAATTTGGACTACATGGAGAATGTAAACCTTCAGTCTGCATCTTCAGTGCAATAGTGGAATCTGTGTTAACATACCGATGTGAAGCCTGGATCACGACTACCAAACTACCTGGTATCTTAAGAGCTGGATGGCTGTTACACCCAAATCATAAGGACAGTGTACAGCATCCACTGGAAACAGTAAATAGGCCGCCGCTTTACTGGACAATGCTTCAGGAGTAAGAGTGAACATGTCACCACTCTGATCAATTAGACACCCAAACAGGAAAACCTGATATACCAAACTTATATGTAGATGAACTCTACACTGGACTAGAAGCATCTGACCTGGAAACTGTGATGCAGGACAGGAGGATATGGAGAGTTGTTGTATTTCAGGAAAACCACCTGAAATAAGCAAGCAAGTAAGCAAAACCAAGAACTTCCACATGACAAATCAAGAGGACTGAGAGCCAGAACTGGTCTGTCCACTTTAAGGGTATTTATATTTAATCCACCATTAACCAACGAAGTTGTTTTGGCTTTGTTGAATTACATGTATAAAGTGTGCTTGTGACAATAAACATCAATTTTGGCCAAAGATTCAAAGACATACATCTTAATCTATCAAAGTATTTCACAAGATCACCCAGTAAACATTCAATTGGTGTATTCCTGGGCGCTTTGAAAATTGAACGAGCTATTTGATTTTGGAGACGACACTCAAGTATTTAGCATCTCGATAGTGTGCCCAATAAAGACTTAGTTACCGGCCAGTTCCAAAAATTGCTTAACTACATGGCCTATGGAGACAACCAATCCTTTTGTGACATGTCCATTCACCCATATAATAATAAAAGCAAACAGATTTTGGAAGTAGAAAAGAAGCTAGTCCAGGCCTTGAAATAAGGGGCGCAAAAGAGCAAATTTGCGCCTGGTGATTGGCAAAATGCTCCTGCTTCTGTTGGAAAATTACACACAAAGACATAGACCAGGAGCAATTTATTGTTAAATTATAGTACAATTGCTCCTGGTTCCGAAATCCTTATTTCAAGGCTTGAGCTAGTCTTTTTATCTTTTCTGTTTCGGGAGCTCTATTGTTCAGAAACGAAAACGCAAGGGATTAAGTGAGGTGGTGTGTAATTAGACTTCATTATTACGTTTGGCACATCATGCTTCTCATTTCAAGAGGAAATAATAGGTGCTGTCAATCACACTTATGTCTGTCAATAAAGGTTGGATAAGTCAATTATATGCAACACTGGTGCTTCAAGTTGGCAATCTTACTCATGTCTCTCATTTAACTAGGCCTACATCAGGTCCGAACGCAAATTTGATGTCATTCTGGTCTATATTAGTGTGACATTTAAAAAAGGACCCCTCCCTCTTCTCCTCTCGCTTTCTTCTCTTTCTAGTCTGTCTGTCTCTCCCCCTCCCCAACACTCGCCTGTGTCATCTTTTGAATTACGTGGATATCTGAATTTTATTGGATGTTGTATTTCCTTTACCCTTCTCCCCCTCTCACTGTTTTAGCAGTAGGCCTATGATCAACGTGGAAAAATCTTCCTCTCTTCTGTCGATATCCTCTCCTCTCCTCCCCTCCACCCGATCGTCTCCTCGTCTCATCATCCCCACTCTCTCATTTCCCCTACTTCGCAATTTGCAATCTTTAACATGTTTAACAGCCTGGCCAATGAATGGCAAATATTTAAAATAGATTTGAGTCTCAAATATGATTTATTTTTGTGATGAGATAATCGCACATGGAATTTTAGAGGGATTTTGAGAGCAGTTCCACATAAAACAGCTGCTCTATCATGAGACTATACTGTTTTGGTTTTTAATTGATGCATTAAAAGTTGGCTGAAGATTTTTGATGAAAGTCAACCTTTGACAAGATGTAACTTTGCTACGGAAAGTGCTATGACAAAACGGTTTTCAGTTTTGGCTTTCTTTACTCAAGGGCTTTAATTTGATATATAAAATGATGTGGTTTGATGACAAATTTGAATTCCCCTTTCATACCTGCTTTGTAGTTACTTTGAGCTTATTTTAGAGTGGGTCAACTTATTTTGGTCTTACTTTTGAGTGTTTTGGTCCTACTTTTGAGTGTTTTTTATTGTCAGCCAAAGCTAATTCTCCATTCAAACTGGAAAATAAAAAGGACAATTTTTCCCATTTAAGACTGTGACAATGACAAGCCCAAAGACTTACAAAAACTAATTTCAAGTCATGCATTCTAATTTTTGGAAAACACTTAAATTCTGATCTTTTTCATACTCTGTTAGTCTAGACTCAAGATTTAGAATAATTAGACTTGTAAATTTTTAAAAACTAAAGGATTACGATTTAACCGTTTCATTTGTAAAATTTGGCAAAACAAGATATTATTTTTTTTAATTCCAAAAATATAGTGAGTGCTGTATTTTATTGGAATAGGGAGTACAACTTTGGACATGTAATGTACGGCAAAAGACACTATTACTGCCCCAACAATAAGTTAAGGGCCGTCAACTTGTCATTGTCAAAATTTAATATTGAAACAAAAATGTGCTCCGTTGATATATCTGCAAGAAATCCTCCTAGACCTAGCTAGGCATGATCACATTTTTAACATGTGAGAGCGGGCTTCATTAAGCTTCTTGTGCACCAGGTGGTGGTCACCGTGCATTCTCTAAATTCAGTAAATTTTCATCGTCAACCGTGTAATTGAATAGAATTATTTTGAAATTTTAAAATGCTTGAAATATCACAAACAAATAGGCCTATGTTAATAAATAATATAAATACAAGCTAAAACCGTTGGGGTTCGATAATGAACCCCACAAAACTAACCGATATGGAAAATGCCATACGGCCAGGCGGTTTCACAAGTTGCCGGCTGTTGTGCACCAAGATCCTGTCTTAACTGTGTAACTGTAATCCAATAGGAAAATGAAAACTCTAATCTGCATGAATTTTAGTAAAGCTGCATTTGAATAATATTTGATACTACAATGTACCCTTCTTCTTCTTCCGAAATAGTGTCAACTCCATTGACGAAGGCTCAGACACGCAGTGTGTGCAGCGGGCTAACTAGTCTAATTTGTTTAGGGCTTCTTTAAATGCTGCTGGTGATGGTGCTTTGATGACTGTTTCAGGTAGAAGATTCCACTCCCGGACAGGGTTCGATTTACTTTGAAAAACTTGCATAGCAATTTTTAGCGAAAATATTATTTAGGTGATGTTTTTATAATATTAGCATATGATATTTGTGCAGCAGGTTGTCCAAAATAGTGAGCATTTTGCTCCATGTCACAAGTTAATTCAAACCCTGCTCCCGGATAGTGCGAGGAAAGAAGCTGGTTCGGTGATAATCAGTACGGGAGTGTGGTGTGTGTGGTAGGCAAGTGTGTTTTCAAAGCGCGTTGGTGTGGTGACAGTGGATGTGACAAACTGACTGAGGTCAACAGCAACATGATTGTGATGAATTTTGTAGAACATTGAGAGTCTTGCAATCCATCTTCTTTCTGCCAGAGTAGGCCATGATAGAGTTTTGAGCATTGCAGTTATGCTGTCGGTGCGATGATATTTGTTTAATATTTGTTTAATGTGAATCTTGCTGCACGAGTGCACGTCGCTGGACCATCTTTTTTTTTTTTTTTTTTGGTAAGATGATCAGTATGAGGGTCCCAGACTATACTCTATCAAGTAGTGAAAGCCACATTTCATGAAACATTAGCGCATTTTTGTAAAATGGCCCTTCGTGCTCAAAAATTTAGCCATAAAAATTAAAAAACATACACACAATCACGCATGTTAAAGACATAGGAAGCCATTGATAATGCTGGGACACAAAATTTGGGGCATTCAGGCGAGCATACTTTTCCTCATAACATTGCCAATTGTAGGCCTACATGATTGACCCCTCATTTTTTAAGTTAAATGATTCTCTTTTTAATGAAAGCAATTTTAGATGAATTTATTAAATTTCAAAATTTTATGAACATAGCAATGTAGCGCTATAGGCATGATGTTGTAGGTTCCAGAATTGTGCATCGCATAGCATAGTAATGGGGGGGGGTAAACCCCGGGGGGTACTCAAGTTTGGTTTTGGTAGGGACGTGCCACTGAGATTTTGGAAGTAGACCCATAAATATACCAATTTTTTAAGAAATTTGGACCCATTGATATACCAAAAGTCAAAATTTTCGGCCGAATTTACCCAACATTGTCTTAGTTTTTACAAATTTTCCCAAAATTTTGGGAAAATTTTGAAATATTAGCTAGATTAAGGAAAAATTGGGCTGTTTTCCGAAAAAAATAGAGAAAATTTTGAAAAAAAAACCCATTCATATACCAAAATAGGCTTTGAAAAAGGGGTCATTGATATACCAGAAGGCTGAAAATGCTACTCATGTTTATGCACGCCCCGTATGGTCATTTGTACTGAGTACCCCGGGGAGTAAACTGTGCACGTAAAGCCCCCCCGGAGAGTAAACTGTGCACGTAAAGCCTGTGCGACAATACAAATTGAGGTACAGCATTACTAGTACAACAAGTCATACCTAGAATATTTTCTCAATTTGAATTAAATTATCCTTTCTAGGTATGACTGATTTTACTGTAAAATTTGTGTCAATTCCCAATGTCACGATATATGCACCACATTTTGTAGGCTCCAATTGCATTGCCGATTTATACATCTATGATAGATAGACAGAGGGTAAGGCAGACTGCAATAACTTAGGCCTTATAGTATAGCAGTGTGTAGTACCGCTCTGCTATTCAATAAGCCCAATCGCCATTCTAACTTCCGGTTTTTGAGAGCAGTTTTAGGACACTTTGACCTCTTGACATATCGGGAAAATTTACGTAATTATTATTAATTTTCTTATTATTGTCACAATTGTGATCATTAAAAATACCAAATAATTAATTTATAAAACACTAATATTTTTTATATTTGTTTTAAATATTGTAAAACATTTTGGATTATATTTTGTACATACAAAAACCCAATATTCCTGAATTTTCTGAAAGGTCAAAGGACAAAGTGTCCTAAAACTGCAAAAACTGTCCTACAATGCATTGCAAACTTCCAATGCCGATTGGGCTTATTGCGTGGTGCATGGGTTTCTTGTATTTTACGTGTAAAATGCCTATACGGTGATCCACCCAAAAAACAAAACCATCGTATAGATCCCTGTACTAAATCATTTATCAATGATACCTGTACCGAGATAACCCTACAGGGTGATGAGTACAGTACTTAAGCAGAAGTACAAGTTAACCCTGCCGAATTCGTCATGTTCGTCATGCTTCCGGGGATGTGCCAATGTTTCCACATAAATTTCACACTTAAATCAACCGATTTTACTAGATTTTTATACTCGTGTGAAATTAACGAATTCCAGGATTCAATTTATAAATGAAATTAGTTTAAAAAATCACCTTTAACTCTTCAATAGGAATAGTTTCTTCTACTATCGACTCCATTTCCCACTGCAACTTCAGCAAAGCAGATCAAAAACAAAAAGGTCATCGCACTTCCAGCTTTTAAGAAACGGTTGTCCTAAATTTGTATGTGTAAATAACATTTTATCATAAATTTAACGGATTAAAATCAAATTAATTATCTCAGATATAGTGATGCAATATTTTCTATTAAAACCGCTGTAATTGCAGGTTTTGAAAACAATAATCTAAGAGTTACCATGGTTACATACTACTTTAGGGAAATCAATCAATTAGCGCGAGACGTACTAGAAACTGGAAACAAGTTACATAGAGGAGCTATTATTGATTTGTGATTACAACCCATACAAACTGCGCAGCAATGAAAATAGCTGCTGTTTTACATTTTTATTTGTTTACTTTCTTGAATCAGCAGCTGTTTTGGGTCCCATTCAGGATCCGGCTCCAAATATTGAATTCCATTGCTTCACCTCAAGCAGAAATGAATTGGGTAACTCAGCCAAAGTTTACAATGACACGCTGTGTGACTGCTACACGCCACAGTGATGACTAACAACTTTGTGAGCTAAGAAAAGCTGAAAATATGTGAAGGCGACTGGGTTCATTAGGAGGTGTGTCGTGTTTCTAAAGGTGGGGTTATTTCCTAACGAGTCATCAATCCCCCACCCATTTCCGGTTCGGTGGTGCACTGATTTTTTTAACTTTTTTTCTGCGCTGAATTTACTGCCCGAGTTACTGCCGCAAACTGGCATGTCCTGCGCGTGACATCGGCTCATCATCTCGCGGCAATAGCCCCATAAAAATACTGGATTTACTGGAACTGGTATCTGATGATAATGATGGTATGACGAAATTGTGCAATAAAATACACCGGCGCGGCGGTACACGGTGACCACACTCCTTCTCGGATCCATATGTTCCGTCATTGGATGAGTGACTCCTACTGCAAACAAGGTACTGGTGGGCCACTTTTTTTTAAGGACAACCAATTGTGACTTGTCTCTATTTCCGTCGACAACAACAACAAGTGTCATTCCCGTTTTTGGTAAGTCATTGTTCATCATGTTTATTGCCAATATATTAATACCAAGTTCAAGTTGTAAACCTATATAACTATCCTGAGGTTGTTGTGGTCTACTCAGTATTAAAGTTTTAGTGGTGTTGGTGTACTCCAAACTAGTCTTGTGTTGTTGGAGCATTGAAATATCAAAAGCACTGACTTTTCGGCTGTAATATACATGTAAATGTAAGTACAAAATGTAATTTCAATGATTTTATAAATGTAAAGGCAATGTTTTTTTATGGTCTCAGTTTAAAAAAATATTTCTAAAAAGGTTTCATGTAAGCTTTTTAAAGCTTAAATATGAAACCTCAATTTTAGAAATATTTTTGTTATTAAAATACTTGAAAATAAAATTGTTAAGAAAAAAAATCTTTTGAAAAAGTTTGTCATTCATTTTTTGTTTAGTTGCATGATGAGTTTTCCACTTGTGACTTGTGCTGAATTTATTTGCCACTGCCAGCAATTTTTGCCAAAGCTCACTACCATTCGCAAGATGTGAACTATGTGATGTAACAGGCCTTGTCTGGGTGTCAAGATGTGAGGATTCAGTAATCCTGGGGGTAAAAGGAGGAAGCCCCTTATGAGAAGTCTTGCCCCCTCTTGCCCGCTTCATTCATCATTCATAATCATCCCCAGATCGTACACATTTCATATTACAATTATTGGCATGTACATTTATGGATACTTACATCCAAATTTTCAAAAGTGTTTAAAATTTTCTTTTTTTTCCCCTCTTTTTCTCTTCTTCTTTCTTCATGAAAAATGCATTAAAATGAGTACAAACAAGCCTAGTTCAGTGGTTCTCAAAACTTGGGACTTTTTATGTTGATCCTAACATTTGCCATAAATGGTCAAGTGCCAACTTGTATTCAAGAGCCCTGATATCGCTGATTACACTTTGTACGTGTGGAATTGTAAATGAACTCTGATGAACTGTCAGAGATTTGATATAGACATTAATTGTTGTAATATCAATAATTACCTAATGATCCTTATCAGTTTCACAACTTGTCATTTGACTGAGATATTGTGTCTCAATTTGGTTTCGAAACAAAAATGGCTAAATGTCTCATTCTGATATTTTTTTTATCTACATGTACATGTACAGTACAATGCATTCAATATGTGTCATTCTGTATCATGCATGATGACCGGGTGTAACAATGTCCTTAGCCAGTATATAATTTTTTACACACATTTTATTGGTAAATTGTATATGATAAAGACCTTTGAACTTTTTGGTTTCTTTTTTTAATTTTATTTATTTATTTTTTATTTTTTTACACAAAAAAAAATAAGAAAAAAAAGTCTAGGGTCGGGCTTATTTTTAGGGTCAGTCGGGTTACGCCAATTAAACAATTATTTTTTTAGGCCTAAGTTATTGCAGTCTGCCTTACCCTCTGCAATCTGTTCAACTGGTCTCTTAATCTGTATCTGTCTGTTTATTTAGTATTACGGTACTAAATTAGTACACGGTAGTAAACATCTCAAAAAAAGTAGCTAACCCCCCTTAAATAATGGCCATTATTCAAAAACGGGTGATTGTATTACAAATCCGTAAAATGCGTTATTCAAAAACGGGTGATTGTATTACAAATCCGTAAAATGCGTTGGAAGCAGAATTTATTTCTGCGCATTTTGACACCTCATTTGTAGCATTTGTCTAAATATTGACGTCACAGCGTACATTTAAATCAATGTAACCCAAGATTTGAAAATTTGTATTCAGTTATGGAAGGAAATCTGTGTAATGAAATCTGAATGTTTTTGTATTGTATGTAAGTGCAACTTTCAAATCTTGACCTCACTACGTTACATTGACCGGTGTTTTATTGTTTTCTAGGCTATCGTATAAAATGAGGTGTCAAAATGTGCAGAAATAAATTCTGCTTCCAACGCATTTTACAGATTTGTAATACAATAGCCCGCTTTTTGAATAATGGCCACTATTTATGGGGGGGGGTTTGCTTTTTTTTGAGATGTTTATAATGTGCATGTATGGGTACATGTATGTATCATGCATTTATTCAACATGTTCAATGTATTGTATAAAAAGGAAGTAACACAATTTCATTTTGTACAGCCAAGTTGATTTAGTTTCCAATTTTCTTATTTTCTTCTTCTTTTTAAACAGCCCACAGTATGGTATAGCAATGAAGGATTCTTGGGTATCAGAGACTATGTTGCAAGAGGCCTCTTTAGCCATGGAATTTCCAGCAAGTCCTGCCAGTCAGTTCAACAACTCAGCCGCCGAATCTCCCCCAAAGAAGTCCACCGAATTACCAATAAATGCTACGCAAACTGAAGAGAAGTCTTGCCACGTAGTCAAGAAACATTCAGAAATAGCAGAGAATCAACCTCCAAATCAAAATATATTTTGTGAAAATCAGCCCATGGATACGTCTGAAAATGAATGTAATGATGATGAAGAACAAATTGTACCACAGATTGTTGCCAGTTGCCCAACATCACAACAGAACATGCCCGAAGATATGATGGTCGATGGCGATGAACATAGAGAGGCGGCTAATGTGAGTTCCAGGATTATGAATTTAGGGTTGAAAGATTTACTGAATGAAAGTGATCACAAACATGGGGGAAAAGATTTGGTAAAAGCACCAGTGTCTTCCAATCAAGTGAATGTAATTGCTAACACGTCTACCTCATATCAACATAAAAACAGCACAGTAATAGGTAACCAGTGGTATGGATTCCCTAGACAAGAACACATCATTTTTGGACCTTTAGCTCGATCAAGCGCATCATTCCCAAACACCCAATCGTCATCATCCATATCCCAATCACAATTCAAGGAGCGTGCTGGTTCTCCGGTAATAACCCACAAGAAATTTGACTATCAAAAGACCTTAAACTTATCAAACTCAAATGCACCACTAAATTTATGCAAACGAAGTCCATCATCACAGAGTGATAAACCCAGTCGTCAAGAAGAAGAAGAATCAACTCCCATAGATCTCACAAAGAAAAGTACAAATAAAGAGAGCGATGTCCAATGCCCGTTACAGAATCCAACAAGCAAATATGAACGCGTGGCCCGCCTCTTAAACGGAACCAAGACTTTTTATTAGGAAGGAGTATGCGGACTCCCGTCACATCGGGTTCAAATCAGACATGGATCATTATACACCCCCTAGAATGTCAAGTTTCCTTCTGCCAAGAGCATCGTCATGCAGTCCAAGTGGTTCTTCGGATCACAGTTCAAGCAGTGCTATCAGTTCAGTGGAACAGCTGAGATCCGATCCAGAAAGCTTAGTCACACAAGATATAAAACCAACCCCTGAAATGCTACATGTATCAAGCTTACATGATAACATCAATATGGTGCCATCACCACTGAGTATGGGTGACAGAGACGTTCAACAGATGCCAATAATACCACGTTTTGATCCTGCCCAATTAAATGAATATTACATGCAGCAATTTGCAACAAAATTAGAGGGCGGTATTTACGCAATGCCCATGGCCAATTTTGGAGGTTTTACCACAACCATGTGTCACCCTCAACCATCTAGCCCTTCAGCAAAAGGCAAAAATGGCAAACCAGATAAAATGTTCATCTGTCAAGAATGCGGTGCCGTTTTCAAACACCGCCACCATGTAGTGCGCCACATGCGATCTCACAGCGGAGAGAGACCTTTCAGATGTGAAGAATGTGGCGCCACTTTTGCGCGAAAATGTATTTTGACGAATCACAAAAGAACCCATACTGGAGAGAAACCTTTTATCTGTACGGAATGCGGCGATACATTTAGTCGTAAGCATCACCTGGTGATACACAGACGCACCCATACAGGAGAGAAACCTTACCGATGTGGACAATGTGGGGCCGCTTTTGCACGCTCGCATCACCTTAACCGTCATCGTAAGACTCATGTCAAAATTGATACCCTCGATTACCCACAATTCCCTGCTGGTCTTCCTTTACATCATATGCAAGGATTGCCCACCATGTTGCCAATTTTGTCTCCGAGTTTGTTTCCAAAAACATCCTCTGCGTCTGCAGAAATGCATGCAGATGCTTTCAAAGACAAAGTGCCACATCGTCAGCAAGAGCTCCAGGAGCACATTCAAGGGGATATAGGAGAAACAAGCAAAAGTGAATCAGAAGAACCAAGTTCTTGTAGTAATAACGTTGAAGTAAGTAACAGTTTTGGTGCTAAAGATCCTGCCAGTAAAAACTAAACTTTATAACATTGTATTTATAAAAATCAGTCTTTGTAAGATAGATTTATATTTTGTATATATATATATATTATAAAAAGAGCAGACCAAAAATTGATTAATATTCAGAAACAATTATGATAATTTATAAAAATATGAATTCATTATTGGTATTCTTTGTGAGTAGTCATCTTTTTAAGTAACATTGATTTATTCAAAAATATTGTATTTAAAACATGGACAAATAAAATAAAGAACAGATATATGGAAAATACATGTAGAATTGTTCTCTTGATCAAACACAATCCATGTGGTGTTAGCAGTGGCGGCACCAGGAATTTTTTCAGGGGGTTGGGAAGTGAATCTCAAGGGAGGGGGGGATAAAAATCAACAAAATTGCACAGCAAAAAGTGAAAATGTTTGTAATGTGAATATTCCCCACCATGTTCCATGGGTATTTGAAACAATTCAGTTTTAAAACAAAAATATCACAATTTCTTTTATATTTAAATCAAAAGTATGTGCTAGCATAATTATATCATTGTAAATATCAAAGATCTTCTCTGTAAATTATATATAAATATATATACAGGGAATTCTTTTTGATATTTTTATGCCTCCACCGCGAGGCATACTGTTTTTGCAATGTCCGTCCTTCCGTCCATCCGTCCTTCCGTCCGGATGCTTCCGTCCGGATGCCATATCTCGGGCATGGATGGGCGGATTGACTTCAGATTTTCAGGATAGGTGGGTCATGGTCAAAAACTCTGGCTACTTTTTTTTTGGTGAGGTTCAAGGTCATATACTGAGGTAAAAGGTCATTTGAGGTCAGGGGGCTCATGTTCCTTATTTACCTCTTTTCTCAGAGACTAGGGGTTGCATGTTCCTCAAACTTGGTGGGTGGGTGCATCTTGACCCCAGGCAGAACAAGTTTGTATTGGTTAGTGGGTCAAGGTCACCTGAGGTCATGCAGGGGTCATTTGAGGTCAAATGAGCAAAAACTGTCATATGGCCATGAAACTTGGTAGGTATAGTCCACATTTAGAGCCGAATTTTCAGAAGGTCATTTTGGGGTCACCCAGGGTCATCTGAGGTCAAGTTAGTAAAAACTGTCGTATGGGAATGAAACTTGGTGGGTACAGTCAACATTTAGAGCCAAATTTTTGGAAGGTCATTTTGGGGTCACCAGGGGTCATCTGAGGTCAAATTAGTTTGAACTATCATATAGGCATGAAACTTGGTGAGTACAGTCACATTTAGAGACGAATTTTTGGAGGTCATTTTGGGGTCACCCAGGGGTCATCTGAGGTCAAATTAGTAAAACTATCATATGGGCATGAAACTTGGTGAGTACAGTCACATTTAGAGCCACATTTTTGGGAGGTCATTTTGGGGTCACCCAGGGGTCATCTGAGGTCAAATTAGTAAAAACTGTCATACGTACATGAAACTTAGTGGGTACAGTCAACATTTAGAGCCAAATATTTGGAAGGTCATTTTGGGGTCATCCGGGGTCACCCAGCTTTGTATCAACTTGTGAGTACGTGCCACATCACTCCCTTTGGTGGAGGCATCACGGTCGACGCTTTGCGTCGAAAACCGCGACATCCGAGAACCGCGGTCCATCTAGTTGTAGCTAAAGTCAGTATGTAGTTTGAAACATAAAATCTATGCAATATACTTTGTTCTTCCAAGATATGCTTTATCATGTAATACAGTTTACTGTAATTTTCACAGTGGCTTTATTTTCAACCAGATTTCACACATCTGGTTGGAAACACATTTATATAAAGATGAGTAAAATATATGTTATATATATGATGTAGAATTACATTACATTTCGTAACAAAACACAAAAAAAGAACAATTTCCAAACCTTGCACATTGCAAAAATATCTGTTGGTGAAAATAATGGTTTATCACAGTACGGTAAATTTGTAAATTATTACCTGTTTAATACCAGTAGTTCATATTTCATGCAAGCTCATTTTCATACATCATATACATGTATTCTTTCACTTTAAGTCAGACATATATCCTTAATCCAAATTAAAGACACTACTTGTACAAAATGTAGCTATCTGTGATTCTCCAAATCCAAAAGTCTAAGAAAATTCAAACTCATATTTGTGCATTTTTGCAGTAAATATTCTCAGCAAGTGTCAGAAAGCAATATTTACAATTTGACATTTTGTTTTAGTCAATGTTGGAGATACAATGTAATGTATATACAGACACTTAAGGTGGATTATGAGGCTATTTCTGGAAATTAGGAAATGCTCTGAGCATGTTTTAAACAGATTAATTGAGTAGAGCAAAAGTACACTGATCAATATGCCTTTGTTTTGAAGCAAATCGGACATACGGTTTTCATAATATATCAATTTATATTTTCTTTGTATTTTATTGTTTTTATCAATAATCCATAAAGTAATCAGCTAAATAAATAGAAAGGCTCATTAATATGTATTTTTTGCCAATAATGTGCCACAAATCCATGCATAAATGTTCAGGGTACTTTTATTTTGCATACTTTTGTCTTGAAACTTGGTCAAAGTGTTTCTAATATGTTCCAATGTTATATATAGTCTAACCACCTTCTAATATGCATAATTAGCATTTATGCTCATTAATTATGCAATTGAGTGGAGGTTCACATCTTCACTGCACTCTTGTTTTCTTCCCTTCAATATTTCATTTAAAAATACATACTCAGAGCTCCGACTATTAAAGATTTATTCTTCATTTTTACATTCCTGGGACATTCACAAAGATCACTAATAGTGTGTGATAGTGCTTTTAATAAGTTGTGTTTCTAAAAGTGAAAATTTCAGATTTCATTTTAAAATGTCTCAAAAATGTAAGCTATGATGTGTGCATTTTGAATTCCAAATTTATACTAAAAATACTATGTATTACATTCCATATCCATATAGTTGAATTTGTGCAGGATAACGCAAATCAAGTTTGTATTCGAAAATGTTGAAATTTGTTGCAAAAAACTTAAATGAAGTTTAATATTAATATTATTATGCCACTTTGATTTAGGGAACAACCCTAAAGTTCGATGACATGCTGTGAATGAAAGTCCTTTTTATCAGGATGAATGGGTCAAAAGTTCTCAATATGTTTGTAAAAAAACTAGTTAAAACATTGGTCAATCAAAGTTGACCTACGGGTTGGAATTTTCAACAATTCACACTTAGGATTCAGGTACTAGGTAGGGAAAATCAACTTCATGAAAGCACTTTTCTTTATATTTATAGGACATCGGCGAACTGTGGGTTGTTCCCTTGTATGTATGTCTACTCAGAGATTTATAGATTTTGTATCAGAGATGAAAAACCTTTTTATTGAAATTTTTGGTCTGTTGATAATTTGGCATGTTGGATGCTACAGTGTACATGTATTTCATTTTGATTTTGAACTGTACAATGTAGCTATCACAGTGTGTACTTTGTAAATATGCATTATGCACTTTCAAATCTATAGTAAAAGTGAAACAATGTGTTTTCTTTGATATGAAATAATATTTTATATTCCAAGAAATCATTTGTAATTTGGCCAGTGTTGTATTAATTTGTTGGTGTATTAAGAAGACATCATCAATTGTCACTTTCATTTGTACCTCCTGTAAACATTGAAACAGAAAATTAATTCCACTCAGAATTCAGTGTACGGTTAAACAGTTTTGAGGCAACAAATGTTTGCTTTTTTTCCCATTCTGTTTTTATATGCTATAGTGAGTTTCGCTTTTCTTTTTTCTTTTTTTCAAGTTGCAAATAATTATTATTATTATAAGTTATTATGTTACAATATTTACCAGAACTCTATAAAAAAGTTGAAGGTATATTGATTGTAAGAGGCATTTTGAGATCATTCATTATGTGACCATTTCTTTTTAAAACAATTTCTTGTCAATCATTTAGTGTTTTGATGGTCTGTTTTAACACACCATTGTTTATGCATGTATTATTGAAGAAAAAAACCCACCACATTTCCCCCTTTTTGTGAAGGTTGATTGGGAGGAATGTATAATATATTTTTTGCATTGAACTTGTTTTGTAAAATTGTAGGCAGCAAGTTCAGAGGCCATTAGTTGAGTCAAATTTAGACCAAGTGAAACATGCTGTCTAGTCTTACCAAACAAACCAGACAAAAGAAGTGGGTGTAATTCAGTCCCACCCAGCATGAGGCGGAGGGTAGAATATCATACCAGAGCATGGGTGCCCAATAGCTTGATCGCATCTCGCCTGTTGCTATGTTTATTTTTGCTCAAAACTTTTGACGTCAATGGGAATCTTTTTCTTTTGAGTCATAGACCAAAGGATCATAGAAAGTTATTCAAAACTAAACTAAACTTAGAAAAAAAGAGGACAAATGTGTTTTTTAATTTACTTGTACTTCCCTCTTATTGACCACAATGTGTAATTATGTGTGAAGTTCAGTATATTGTATGGTATCCTACTATAATTCACCAGAATCTGTTTGTTTGTGTGTTTGTTTGTTTGTCTGTCCGCCTCTTTTCTCGGAGACTGGGGGTCGCGCGTTCCTCAAACTTGGTGGGTGGGTGCAGCTTGGTATGAGGAAGAACGAGTTTATATTGGTTAGTGGGTCAAGGTCACCCAAGGTCATCCAGAGGTCAAATTAGTAAAACTGTTTTTCTCGGGGACTGGGGTCGCACATTCCTCAAACTTGACTGGTGGGTGCGTCTTGACCCGGGACAGAACGAGTTTATATTGGTTAGTGGGTCAAGGTCACCAGAGGTCATCTAGGGGTCAAATGAGTAAAAACTGTCATATGGGCATGAAACTTGGTGGGTAGGTGCATCTTGACCTAGGACAGAACAAGTTTGTATTGATTAGTGGGTCAAGGTCACTCAGGGGTCATCTGAGGTCAAATTAGTAAAAACTGCCTATTTTCTCGGAAACTAGGGTTCGCACGTTCCTCAAACTTGGTGGATGGGTGCATCTGGACCTCAGACAGAACAGGTTTGTTTCAGTTAGTGGGCCAAGATCACCCGAGGTCATCCAGGGGTCATCTGAGGTCAAATTAGTAAAAACTATCGTATGAGCATGAAACTTGGTGGGTACAGTAAACTTTTAGAGTCAAATTTTTGGACGGTCATTTTGGGGTCATCTGGGGTCAACAAGGGAACATCTGAGGTCAAATTAGTAAAAAATGTCGTATGCGCATGAAACTTGGTGGGTACAGTCAACTTTTAGAATCAAATTTTTGGACGGTCATTTTGGGGTCATCTAAGGTCAACTTACTAAAAACTGTCGTATGGGCATGAAACGTGGTGGGTACAGTCAATATTTAGAGCCAACTTTTGGAAGGTCATTTTCGAGGTCACAAGGGGTCATCTGAGGTCAAATTAGTAAAAACTGTCCTATGGGCATAACACTTGGTGAGTACAGTCACCATCAGCTAGGTAATCGCGACAGCCGAGAACCGCCAAATATGGGTAACCGCCTAGTTGTATTAATTTGCAAAGCTGTAAAATGGTCCAGAGCTTCCAGAAAATCCATTGTATTTTGAAATGGGACATACAAAAGGCCGAAAGAAAATTTATGTTTTGGTTCTTGTCCCTTCCCTTCTCAATTTTTCTGGTAGACTTTAGTAGACTTTGGAATGCTTTAGGAAAACTTAATTTATAATAAATTTATTAGAGAACAAGGATCACTTTGAAGTCTTTTTGTGGTACTTTAGGGGGTTTATCTCTCAGAATCTCATACAATGTACATGTATTTGGAGGGAAAAAAAGATATTTGAAGAAGAAAAAAAGAAAAGCAAAAAGGGCCTCCTCCTTTCCTTTCCTCAAGCACTGTTGGAAAAGACCGAAAACTATTAAGTACTAACAAATGCTAATTTTACATTAAAAAACAAAACAAAAAACCTCCCTCCCTCATCAATTCATGAAAATGAGAACCAAAACATTAATTTTATGCGGCCTATCATATAAGTTTACTATGAACAGTGTGGAGAGATTAGTAAAATGTGACATTCAAGTTTTGTCAATAATGATCTCAGCATTCAATGTTTGGGTGGGAATTAAATGTGTGAAATTCAACTGAAAATGTAATATGTAAACAATTCATTTCCAGAAACATGCTGTATGTAAGCTGCCTCACTGGCTGAGAAACCATCCAAGTCCAACCAATTCTGAGAAACCATCCAAGTCCAACCAATTCTGAGAAACCATCCAAGTCCAACCAATTTTGACATTTGTTAAGTTTGCTTTGGCATATTTTTAAAACACATAACAAAAAACAAACATATAATTTATGAAATGACATTGAGTCCAACTATGCAAAATTTATCTTTTTTATCATCTATTTTTATGTCACAGGATGAAAAAGTAATAGTTAAATTTGTAAACCAGAGTATTCCGGTGTTTTTACTCCAATTCTTATTATTAATATTATGTCAAGAAACAAACAAATGATTCTAATAGAACAATAACACATTTCCATACTTATATCTAGAGATTCAAATCGTATATATTTACAGAACTGAAAAGCCCTTTTTTCATTGAAACTTTTCAGTGGTGTAGTGTGTGTCATCCTATTGGAGGGCACGGACCATGATAGGGGGAGCAGGGGCACAGGTCTGATGGGAGGGGGGGGGGGCACAAGCCATATATCAGCAATTTTCCTATGGGATTGGCTCAATTTTCAAATTGATAGGGGGCACATGCCCCCCATCCCCCATGCCCATATATTGCTACACCACTAAAACTTTTAATGTTATACATCTGGGTTTTTTTATTGTAATTTACCCAAATTCAGCCCTGTTTTCAATTGGCTTCCAACGTACATGTATCCATCTTGCCGAGATCATATTACAAGATCACCAAATATGTAAAATAATTATATCAGTAACAAATTGCCATTCTTTGTTAATAGAGAGTTGCACTATTCCATTCCATTTACCAAAGAAAACTTGTCTAAGAATTGTACACAACATGTCGTTGTCTGCATCACGTTCTGTTGTGTCTTAAAAGGCTGCCTTGTGTGATTTTTCCATGTATTATCATTGTTGTATTGCATATTGTTTTATATTTCAGCATGCTTCTTTCTTTTTGAATGGACATGAGATTGTAATGTTGTGATAATAGTATATCTGAAAATTAATAATAATATATAAAGTTAATTTTACAGTGTATCTTATTGCAATTAGATGACCATAATAAAATAAAAATCACAAAAGGCAGCCTTGATACAACATTATGTGATGTAGACAACGATATGTAGTAATTGAATATTATTGTATCTCGATGTGGGTCAAATAGTAATTTGATATGATTTAAATCTAAATCATAACTGAATTACACCAAATTACCATCTTGTGCCTTGTACAAATTATATATTTAATTAATGTTATTGTGAACCCATTTGATCCAATGACAAGAAAGCGACATTTTGATTATTTTAAAATAACAGTAAGCTTTCATAAAAATTCACTAAGATTGTGTTTCACCTTTCCAAATTATTTTATCACAAATTCTCTTTTCAAATGGATTCACAAACACAATAAACTGCACTATACTGTGTAAATTCAGAAGTGGTGGCAGGGGAATATTCCAGTTGAAATCTTAACCCCCCCCCCCCCTTATTCTCCCGCAGAGGGAGTGTGAATTTCAAATGACGTCACCCATTCAGGTAATAATCCACATTTCGTGTGTTAAAGATTAAACACATTCCATCATGGGCTTTTGCCCCTGCCAGTCAAAACAAGAAATTAGAAGATGTGTCAATTTTGTGGAACCAAATATGACAAATTTGGCAACCCCCCCAAAAAAAAACTGTGGCTCCCAGCCTTTGATTTTCAACTGGAAAAAATTCTACTGTTGCCACTGTGTAAATGCAAGCCATTCACTTAAACCTATGCCAAGACGACTCAATCATGCTGGTCTCATGATTACGAAATCAATTTGTACAAATTATTTATAACAGAATCAGAGTAAGCAGGAATTACAGTCATTTTATAATCTAGATACAAGAAAAGATCTATTTTAATATATTTGATAATTAGATATTATAATTTCCAGCTGAGATTTTATCATAATTTATATAATTATTAATTAACAGTGTAGTACTATAGCAATATTATTATAATCAAGTTGGAATTAAAGTTGAATTCAATGCTGGTAATTGAACATTGGCTGTGTGTGTTGTATTGTTTTATTAACCCTTACACCAGAAAAAACCACAGAATACCACGATGAAAAATTCTGCGCATGCATGCATCCCAGGGTCTGCAATGACGCAATCACCCTAAGTGTCAAATGCTCACGGAATTGCGGGTCGGGCAGCAATTAGCCGTGTACATGTAGCTCCCGGTCCGCGATCGTGTGGTTGGCATGCGGGGGGTCAAAGGTTCGAATCCCAGGGGTGCCAAATCAAAAATTCTTCTTCTTCTTGACTTTTTCGGATCTTCTGTGACTTCCGATAGCAAAAAACCTGGGTCAGTGTTAGGGTTAGTTAAGATGTATTTTTCCAGATTAGAGCCTATGTTAACCCTTACACCAGAAAAACCACAGAATACCACAATGAAAAATTCTGCGCATGCATGCATCCCAGGGTCTGCGATGCGACGCAATCACCCTAAGTGTCAAATGCTCACGGAATTGCGGGCGGGGCAGCAATAACCCGAGCAGCTACCGGTCCGCGATCGTTCCCTTGGCATGCGAGGGGTCAAAGGTTCGAATCCCGGGGTGCTAAGTAAAAAATTCTTCTTGACTTTTTCGGATCTTCTGTGACTTCCGATAACCAAAAACCTGGGTCAGTGTTAGGGTTAATGTTAAACTAATGCAATGGAAAAAAAGAATTATGTTTTTGATGCTTTTTAGCAATCCAGGCAAGGTAAAGATCGCAAAATCTTTTGTTTAATGAAACATTTTGTTATTATTATTATTTGGGAGAACCTTGTATAAATGACATTTGCTATCATAAGTTCTGACAATTACAAATGATTGCCCAAATTTTGCTTCCATCATGTGTAGTCTATCTATACAATGTACCAACAGCTCAAAATGGTTTCATGTCAGTCATGTGTCTTTTATAAAGTTACGATAGCCCAAGTATGTTTTGATATGTATTATTGATGTTTCATCTCGTAGTCATAACTTGTCATAGCAAAAACCAATTCACACCGATTTGATTCTCCCATGAAAACTTCAATATTACCTAAATCTTGAATGAAACAAAACAATGTTGTTATTTTTAAAAAGATCATCATGTGACTGTTAGGTTTATTATCATCATGATCATATGATGGAGCTCCATAACCACCAAAAAGATACTGTTTACAAGTTTTTTGTTTTGTATAGTCCCACCATACATTGAACATTTTTGAAAACTGACGTATTTTCAGGGTTCGATTTAACTTGTGTCGCGGAGCAAAATGCTCCCATTTTGGACTACACAAAATTTCAGCTTGTATATCAATGGGGTGAAGAGCCTTGTCTATAAAGAGCACAACCGCGGGGAATAAAAGTAAATCAAACCCTGCATATTTTGATTTGATGGGTCACACATTATAGTCAGTTTAGCAAAGTATGTAAGGGGGGAGGCCTGTGTATGAGAAAGGGTTCAATGGTGGCAAAATGAGGGGTATTTGTCCCTCCAATCTTGTTGCCACTCTTGCCATCCCACCAAGTCAAAATGAGAAATCAGTAAAAGCTATCACTTTGGATGCACAAAAAATCCCTTTAGCCCAATTTTTACAATTAATTAAAAAATCTCCCCCACCCATTTCCTGCTGGACAGCCAACACTGGTTGGAGTACAGGGTATAGGAATTTTGTATTTGCCATTTTGTGGTGTTTGGTGGTGCATTGTACACTGATTTAAGAAAAAACAATAGGTCCTATAGTAGTTGGACTGGTTTTGTGGGTAACCTTTCATTCCTATTGTATTTTAAAGGTGTGTATGCAACAAGGTCAGAACAATTCCCCTTTGTATATAAAAAGATCGCATAATCATATAGTTGGACAGAAATTAGTCATTATGCTGAAAAAACAAACAACAATTGTGTTATGATCAAAATAATGTGTGGGTTGGGATTTTTTACGAAGTTTCAGAAAGTTGTAATTGATACTTTTAAATGTCGAAAACAAGCAACATTAATCTGAAATGGGCTATTTAAAATCCAGTTAAAATCCATACACCCTGTATGGAAGACATGACCTTTATCTTCCACACAGGGGGTGTAGATTTCAAATGGAGTCACCCACTAGCTCCATTTAAAATTCACACTCTCCGTGTGGAAGATTAAGTCCCGACTTCCAGGGGGTGTATGGATTTTAAATGGAATAATCCACTCGGGAATCCACTATGCTAAGCTAATTTGGTATCCACAGTGGCAGTACCACATGGGACATTAGCCCCCCATATCTGGCTTACCTCCCCTTTTCCCCTACCATCAGAACAAAATAATTGACTCCCCTTTGAATTATCCCCCTGAAAAAATTCTGGTGCCACTTGGTATGTATAGCTGCAAAATTGCCCCAGCGACTGTTGTTTTCAGTTAGTGAGGGGCATAGGGGAAATGCCCCACTTGTCAGAACTCTTTCCCTCAGTTTCCCCCTTAAACCCCCAAAAATGTCCACTCTTTACAGCAAATTTGATTTTGCCCCCCCCCCTGAAATTCACTGTTGCCCCCTGAAAAAAATTCCTGGTGCCACCACTGGCCTTTGTCAATTATGACAGTCCTGAACCTAATTGACATGACATGGTGTTTAACATATTTAACATATTTTAATATATTCTAATGTTAGATCAGTCCCACATCTATGTGACACTTTCTACACGGACTTGATGAGACTGGTAAATTAACAACAGGTAGCCCTAATGCTAAATGGCAAGGAAGGATTGATGTTGGCAGTCCATCTTGTTGTCTTTGCTTTGAACAATAATTTCACTTGATCCTACCATGCCTACAGGCCCACATGATAGCTTATCAGTGAGACACAAAGTGAAATCCACTGGCTTGTGGTCTGAAAGCTCAACTAATTTCTAGCATTGTTAAAGGTGTTATTTCTGTTATTGTGAAAGCACAGATCCTGGAGAGACTCCAGGATCTGTGGTGAATAATGGCATTGTTTTGCATTTTGACATCCGTAATACATTTTTTTGTATTCATCATGTGGGTAACACAACTACAGTTTAAACAAACTTGATGTGTTTTGTGTCCTCGGGCGTTGGATTCACCATTACCCACTTTTTCTTAAACCGAAACCGATTATTTTAGCCCAAAATTAAAGTGAATTTTGGTATTTATGCACACAAGGTGCAAAAATTTGTTGCAATTTTAACGTATTTTGCCCAGGTACAATGTGGCTCAAAATATGGTGTTTTGGGGGCTAAAAAGGAAGATGCACTGTAGTTATTGCCTTGTTTTTTCTTCTATTAGAAATTTGAGAGGGGATGCCCTGGATTTCCCCCATAGGTCTCCCCCTGCCACCCCCACTGCCCCTTCCTGCTTCCACCACCTATTCGCCCTTTGTCCAGATCTCCCATCTTGCTTCCAAAATTAGGTCCTCCCTGGCAACGCCTGCACAAAAATTTTTATTTCTTGCACTTTTCTAGCAACGTGCCAGAAGACTTTTGTGTGGGAAGAACTTGCAAAGGGACCCTTTGCAAGTTCTTCCCACACAAAAGTCTTCTAAAGGGTCAAAAGGGAAAGTGGTATAAAAGGTCCAAAGGGATGCTAATTACTAGTAATTAGGGAGGTGTGCTATAGTTAGGTTGAATCAACCCATAATCAGTGACTCAGGCTAGGGCTGGATGTTTGCAATGAATGCACATACTGAGTGTTGGGTATCCCAGTGTAAAGTAATTAATTTAGTTTCATTTCCCAGGTATCCTGAGCAAATTACCGAGCCCTTAATTCTTAAAATCTACAACTCTCTATTTCTTAATGTCCATGTAGGTAATGCACTAAAAGTCAGTTTGATGGACTAATCACATGAGTAAAAAACTCAAGAAGAAAAAATGTGCTTAAACTTGAACACTAATACTGGTAACTTTACAAAATACAACATTAATGTTTAAATTTCTTTAACAAAGCTACAGAAACTTATGATATGCAATTTCAAAATCAAACTTCTAAAAAAAACTTGTGTTTTATTTTTTATGCATTTTTTTGCCATGTACTTTTCTGATTTATGGTCATTGGTCAATGTGCTGAGAAAATCAATGGGAAATGTGTCGTTTTGTGTAAACAATTGTTGTGTTTAGTCTTGCCATGGCTTTCTCCATGCAGGATCAGCAAACTTTTTTCATATAGTCTGAATTACCTGAATTCAAATTAAAAAGCCTTTTGCAGTACCACTTCCTTCATCAGCTCAGTTGTCCTATGAGCAGTTAGACAATCTCTGTCATTCTTGTTGTAGGATTACAAGTTTGAGAAGGTTTTGCTTCTTAATTTTTTTTTCTTTTCTTGAAAATGATGACCAACACAAACGTACATACTTTCAAGTATAATATACATGTAGGTCATTATGTACATATGAGTCCAGGTCCTATTTTGGTGCACACTTCCGTGCCAAAGTAGCGGACATTATTATAATTGAATTGCTTTAAACAGGAAATATCACACAACCTAATAGGTTTAATTAATTACTTAAAATATTCCAATTCCAACAATCGATTTAAGTAATAACCACCCACCACCCAGCGACACACTTGTTAAAAAATCACTTGAGTGTTTCTGGTAATATTTCATGACACAAGTGCGTAATGGGAAGTGTTTCATTAGTTGGAAATTATTCCCAGCCTCAATCACTTTTTTTTTTTCCGAAGGGATTAAACCATGACTCGGAGAGGAGACTTGGTCCACACCCACCCAATGAACAACTAATAACACCCAATTCATTACTTGATCTTCCTGCAGTACTTGCAGTGGTGTACAATAATAGCTACAGGCATCAATTTAACAACTACTTGAGCAATAGCTGCATATAGGTGATTATTATATTTTTATATTTTTTCATAAGAAAGAACAGTTTACCAGAACAAAGTGCAGGCCCGTAACCAGGATTGATTTATTTGGGGGGGGGGGCTGATTTTGAAAAAGTGGATTGTTTCCCCCAAAATTTGGACCTTTTTGGAGGGGGCAGATTTTGAAAAAGTGGACTTTTTTCCCAAAATTTGGATCTTTTTGACCAAAAAGGCATAAAAAAAACCCCCAATTTATTTGCTCACTGTGCTCACAAATGGGACTTTTGGGTCAAAAAAGGGGACTTTTTGGGGTAGGGGGCATCTGCCCCCCTGGTTACATACCTGCCAAAGTGTTACAATTAAACAGGACAACAAATAAACCCAAATTACAAAAAATGCTGACAATTTTCAGGTTTTTATTGTTATTTCATTATCATGTCATATGCTATTCTATAGCTTATGTTCATCAGACCCTGATGTTCATGTAGTCCTACTGTGATTTAGGCAAAGTGGTGTAAAAATGAAAAAAAAAGGCTTCAGGTTTGGAACTTTGGATTGAAATGTTCTGATGATTGGTGTAGCTTTATGAAAATAAAACATATTGCATACTCTCTCAATGTAAAAGAGTGACAAAATGACTCTCCAAAAGAGAGAGAAGGGTGAAAATCACTCCTAAAAAATGGAAATGTCTTTCAAGGTTTGATAATTGTCCCATATATCATACCTTAAACGAGAACATTATAGTTTCCACACTTTTGGGAGTGATTTTCACTCTTTTGGGATGGTTTTCACTCTTCTTACTCATTTGGAGAGTGAGGTTTTCACTCTTTTATACGTGTTTCTGGGTTTTTTTAATCATAGATCCAGGGTTTCAAACCTGGGTTTCAAATAAGATACATGCAAATCAGTTTAAGTGGCAAGTGTCAAATTGTGAAAATGTCGGAAATCTTTGTGATACAAGGCCCACACCCATCTGAAGAAGGCGGACATTACATCAATTTACGTGCAAGGCAGCTATTAAGAATGATAGAATCTTGCCAATTAAGAATAGATGCATTAGGTTTTTGTCAATTAGGAAATTGATGACTCAAGAGCGATTGATTATATGTAGTAATTACCCAGATTGATAAATACGTTGATATTATTACAACTATTTTTGTAGCAGGCAGGATGGTTGGTAGATGTAGGGTGTAGATGTAGGGTGGATGTGTTCAATCAACATAGCCTCATTAGTAGAGGACTCAGTTCTGTAAGTTTTTGTGTGGGGGGTGCTGATTTTGACCAGGGGTGGTAATTTTTTGAAAAGTAGACTCTCTTCCCCAAATTTGGACCTTTTTTGACCAAAAAAAGCTTTACAAATCTGATTTTTTGGCTCGCTACGCTCGCACATTCTTAAATTTTGGGACTTTTTGGTACACTTTTGCACTTTGAAATTTGGGGGAGGGGTGGTGTGCCGCCATCCCCACCCCCTGGTTACACCTCTGATTATGAAGTAACTGCTTGTTGTAATTTGTGTGCATAACTTTTGATGCCCCACCATGCCTAGTCATGAAAGAACACTTTTGTCCTCTAGATGTGGAATCTTCATTCAAAGTGGTTCTGTCAACAATGATTTAAGAACCAAAACAGCTCCAAAGAACCTTTTTGATCCATTTTAGAACCATTAGATGTTTGAGTCTATGGTACTCAGAACCCTCTCAGAATAGTTGAGAACCTTTTGGGTCCTCTCGCGATCCATTTCATGTTTACCTTTAGATTCTTTTAAGTACTTAGATTAACATAGAACCTCTCCGAATAGTTTAGAACTTTTTTAGTTCTCTTAAGAACCATTTCATGTTGACAGAAACTTAGGGTTCTTTTAAGTACTTAGATTGATGTAGAACCTTCTCAGAATAGTTTAGAACCTTTTGGTCCTCTGAACCATAAGTTCATGTTTACAAAACATTTTGGGTTCTTTTAAGTACTTATATTAACCTAGGCCCCTCTTAGAATAGTTTAAAACCTTTTTGGCTCTCTGAAGAACCATTTCATGTTTACAAAATCTATGGGTTCTTTTAAGCATGTTAAGTACTCATAGGCCCTATTAACCCTGAACCCACTCAGAATAGTTGAGAACCTTTTGGCCTTCTTAAGAACCATTTCATGTCTACAGAACATTTGGGTTATTTTAAGGGGACTGGCATTTTCTTTGGAAGGGGGTCCCAAATTTACAAAAAGTTAGCGTCAATAAAATTTTATGACCCCCCCCCCCCACAACCGATACACCTTACCACTTAAAAAGGCTAAAATTATAGTGAAATCAGCCTTTTTAAATAAAATAAACACACTATCATGACTATCTGTGCCCATCTTGTGACTCCCTATATTTTGGTGTCATCAAAACTTTAATGACCCCCAGTATATTTGGGACCCCCCCCTTCCGAAGAAAATGATAGCCCCTAAATACTTACATAAACCTAGAACCCCCTCAGAATAGTTGGAAAACTTTTTTATCCAAGACTCTCATACTTACAAGGGTCTGTGTGGCTGAAATAACCTTTTTTTGGCATCAAGTTGAAGAAACCGTTTTTCTAGATGACAAAGGGGCTTTAAGTCGATCCTTTATCATGTTTATTACTAAGAGTGATATTATGATGCCACATCACATGTTAAGATAGGGAAGTTCTATAACCTGACTTGAAACCCTGCTGAATTTTGACAAAGCTGGCCCTGTGCTATGCCATAAAGGTGGAGCCCAGATGTTGGCTAGCTGTAGTTATATGTAATTATTTCATTAACAATTTGTCAGGGCGGAGGGATGGAAAATGCTCACGTTGTTGCTCAGTAATTTTAGTTTTATTTTATTTAGTGACCTGAGATTTTGATTTTTGATCCCAACAGAATTTTAATCAATGGCTGAGATTTTGCTTTTGGAAAAAAAAGCTCAGGCTACTGTATGAGTAATGCACTTATTTTAACTACTAAACAGGCCTTTCTTGTGGTGAAGCAGTTTGCAACAGCTCTTTTTAAACTTTGATTATTTGACAACTATATGGAGCTGGTGCAAAGTTTATTATTCAAGGCTCTGTCAGTGATTCGCCAAATCAGAAAAGCTAAATATCATAAAATACATATACTGAGCAAGTGATACGACCAAAAGCAACCCCAACTCGTCCATCCCCCGGTCCATCCAGTAAGGGTAGAATTAAATTTGCCATTAGGCTAGTCCAGAAAATAGACATGATAGATGCATATCCACTATAGAGGAGCCTGATTTGCAGAACCTTTGTTTTGAAGTGTCCTAAGGCGAAAAAAATCCAGCCAAAATAGTTCAAAATCATAAATCCTCAATTTAGGAGGCTCATTAAGGGATCCAAAATGAGCGTTTATTGCGTTTCGACAGTATTTTTTGTGGGACATGAGAGCATCTCAGACCTATCGAATTGCATTCTGAATACGAAGCATGTCTTCCTGTAGTCAAATAATTTTCATTTTTAAAAATCACAATATAATACAAATTTTATGACAAATTATAAAAATTTGATATTTTTCAAATTTTTGATATAACAGTCCTCGAAGTAAATTATATAAATCTAATGATACATTCTTAAAGTGTATGTAGCAGGGAGGAAAAGCCGACGGTCAATTGAAAATTTTGACCTCTCATATTGAAGATATGGATTTTTTCCCAAAAAGACCTAATTTTTTTGGGTGTTTTGGGAAAAAAATCCATATCTACAATACGAAAGGTCAAAATTTTCAATTGATCGTCGGCTTTTCATCCCACCTACATACACTTTAAGTATAAATCATCAGATTTATAAAGTTTACTTCAAGTACTGTTAAATATCAAAAATATCAATTTTTAATGATTTGCCATAAAATGTGTATTAAATTGCGAATTTCAAAAATCAAAATTATTTGATATCAGAATGACATTCTTCGTATTCAGAATGCAATTCGATATGTCTGATGTGCTCTAATGTCCCAAAATAAATACTGTCCAAACGTTCATACCACAGCCCTTAAGTTGACTTTTCATTTTCAAGTTTTTTTTCCAGTAAAACATGGTTTCAGAAAGAAAACTTATTTTGCATTTAATCAAGCGGGGCTAGAACCTATTATTCAAATTGAAATGGATACTCGTGTCAAGTAATGAGTTGGGGGTCTTTTCAAATTTAAATAGTTACTTGTTAAAATAACGGAAGCTAGGCCTATTCATCATTTGAAAAGATTTTCGGTCCAAAGTGATAATAAGTTATAATATACCTAATCAAAATGAGCTCATCAAAACCTGAGACGAACGTCTCAGATCAAAACGAAAAGTTATGGGATCAAAAATACATGAGTAGGGATTCTATTTAGAACTTAGATAAATAGTGTGAAAACCATCTTTTTTGCCCGCTGTACACGCTCAATAAAGCCTTTTTAAAGAAAGCAAAAGGTCTTTGGCATAATGGTTTACATATCCTTTATACGTCTATCTCGTGATCAAAGAAAAGTTATTCGCTCATCATCTGTCCATGTGTAGGCCTACCCATGCATAGCGACAAAATCACGCCCATGACCAATAGCGACAACAATCACACCCATGACCAAAATGGTCCATTTTTCATGCGACAAATTCCTCTTTTGCAGGGTACAAATTTGGGTCAGTCATTCTTTACGTGCAATTTACCGTGCATACCAGACATTCATTAATTTCTCTGGGAAATTTCCCAAACTTTAACCTGATGATGAACGGATCCCCTGGTAAGGTTTTTCTCAAAATAATTGGTTTCCAATTCTGCTATTTACAAAAGGAGTAATCGGGTAATTATGCATAAATTAAGGGTAGGCCTACTGTTAAAAACGACGGTCCCTTTACGTTAAAAAATATTTAAAAACCCGTTATATCCGTTTTAAACAGAAAGAAAATTCTGTGAAAAAACACAAAAGTTTTGTAAGAAGCGAAAAAACAACAACCCAGAAACAGTCTGACAAAAGGTTCTGTAAAAAGCAAGGCAGTAAAAACGCTGGCTACTCACCTTAAGGGTCGGTCACCCACCTTTGCACACCATGAGAGCACATCAGACTCACGAATCAGACACACATTTTAAAACGTTTTATATTAAAACAAACTACAATAATATTTTGCAAACAATTTTTGCTAAATGTTTCATCAACATTATGTTATTGTTAGAATATTTGCAGTAAGTTTTCAACAAATTAATGTTTTTGAATGTTATAAAAATGTTTTATAACCTTTATAATTATACCCTTTAAACGTTTTCTGACAACCTTTTCTAACCTTTTGTCTATTGTCGAAAACATTTTGTGTTTGTTGGATCCTGGTACTCCTTCTCCTGGAGTGATCCCTTACAGACAAGTCAATTTGCGTTTGAGGCTGTAAAGACAACATTGGAACATCAATGTAACATATCAAAAAAGGGGAAAAGGGGAAATAGGGGAAAAACTATAAAACGAAAATGGCGGCTCAAATTAAAATATTGTTCGATTTTGTGTAAAACCCATTCCAATGTAATCCTCTCATTACTATGATTCAGAAAAAGTATATAGTTTGACCTATCTCAAAGGTACAGTTCTTGAGTTTTAGGCATAAAAATCACTAATGTCAAATTTTGGATATTTTTGGTCTCCAAAGGGGTAAAATCCAAGATGCTCCGATTTTGATCAAAGTGGTCTCAAATTCGTTTAAACAAAGAATAGTTTGCCATATCTCATGTGTATTGTTACCTGTGTAACATCACAAAATACGTCAAGGCTTTGACTTTTTTCAAATTCGGCAAACACTGAATGACTAAATTTCACAATAACATACATCATAATATACCAGTTGTGCAAACAATTCTTTGTTTAATTATGATAATACAACTTCCTATTTCAAAATCATTTCTTTATATCCCAATTGATTGACAATAATTATAAGAAAGCCGGATTTGATTTGAGCAGTACCTGGTACCCACTATCGAGCTGAAAGTCCCTTTTACGGTCGACGAAACGTCAGATTCAAACCGAGTCACAGCTTTTTAAAGCTATGACAGCATATTTAAAATAAAAGATTAAAAGTTGTTTATCATGTTTATTTATGATTAACTTGATGCGCGATTAATTGTATAATTTGTACTATACTTCCTATTTATATTTGTATTGATCAGCTGATTTTGACAGAGTAAATACAATGAAATAATGACAAATAAATGTATGGCCTATAGACATGTTTTTTTCGTGACTGATGCAACTTGTGGTTGTACTATCACTAATCACGAGCACAACACTCTTACTATACTCATAGGAAAAAAGGGTGCAATAACCTTTCCGTCCTGTATATAGCACCTTAAGTAGTGACCCCCGGGGTAGTGGCCCGGGAGACGTCTATTAATGCTAAGGTTCTTTATAGAACTTTAAAAAGTTCTAGGTTGTTCTATAAAGAACCTAATGATTTCGATAGACCTAAGAACATTCGAATTCATCATAATTCAGAGACTCATCGCAAAGTTAAGAAAAGTGAAAAAGAGTGTAACCAACCCTTTTTGGTTCTAAAAAATAATTTTCTTGGCTAAAGAATCTTTTTTCTGTTCCTTAAAGGTTCTTCAAGCTTTGTTCTACAAAGAGCCATTTTCTTGGCTATAGAACCTTTTTGGTTCTATGTACAAAGAACTCCATGGAGAGCCAAAAAAGTTCTTTAGACAAACAAATGCTTCTTTGTAACACTATAAGGTTAAGAAACCCTAAATAAAGAACCCTTTAATGGTTCTTTGTAGAATATAAAAGAACATGATTCTGTAGCCAAGAAAAGGGTTTTGTAAAACCTAAAGCGGTCCACACTGCTTTTCACCTGCTTTCTAGAACCTTGGCATTGCTTATGGTACTATATACGGGACAACAAATGCAGGGGCGTAGCCAGGGGGAGGGGGAGGGGCAAAATGTCCCCCACATAAATTTTATAGGGCTAAAGTGGGCCTTGATAGTGGGGGCGGCAAAGAGTAAAGTGTCCTTAAAATTTGATGGGGACGAAAATTTTGTTTTGCGTGCCCCTCACACTAAAATTCTGGCTATAGGCCTACGCTACTCCCGACGCTATACTGAAAAAATTAGAGAACTAAGGGTGAAGTAAGATAATCATAATAAAACTTGAATAAATATAGGCTATCTAACATTCACAATCAACAAAGACAAAACAAAACAAGCATGCATAATATCCCACAATATCCCACAAGTTGTGCGAAAATCGTACTGACAATTTGTTCCCTGTTCTTGACCAGTTTATAAAGCAATAAGGGATGAAAACAAAACTCGACCGGCGGTTGACCCGGTTCCGTATGGAAACCGGGCGGAACCGTTCGGCGGTCAACCGCCGGTCGAGTTTTTATTTCATCCCTAATTCACCCGAATTGGAGCAGATAAGAAACGAGCGAAGAATCAAAAAGTACGGCAGCAACTTTCAATCCGGAGGGGGGGGGGGACTTCAATATGAAATGGATATAGGTGTAGGTCTGGCACTTTCACAGTAAGGGGCATTCGGTGAGAGCAAAATGTAAAAAATATGGGGTCATTGGGTGAGAGCAAAATGTAAAAAATATGGGGTCATTGGGTGAGAGCATGATTTTTGAACTTGTAAGGGTCTTTGGGTGACAGATTAAATGGAAAAATAGGGGGTCTTCGGGTGACAGAGCATGTGTTCGTAAAAATATATGGGGTCTTTGGGTGATAGCGACGCTGAAAAAGGGGGTCTTAACAGCCCTACATACGCGTCACCTCCAAAGTGGGAGTGCCCCCGGGCTTTCAATACGGCGTTCTTTCGGAGGTAAACGGTGTGAAAAATAGGAATCTTCAGAGGACCAATGCTAAAATTGTTTTAGTGGGAATTTAAAATTTTTGTCACTTTTGAAAAGCTTTCTTTTTATAGGCCTAAGTTCGATAAAATTAATAAAGTCGTACCGTGCCGAATAAGGGGGGGGGGGGGGGTGCGAATTTTTGCAACTATACAAAAAGTCCCGAAATCAGGTTTTTACGCTTTTTGGTCAAAAAGGTCCACTTTTCACAAAATCGTCCACCCTTGGATAAAAGTCCACTTTTTCAAAATCAGCACCCCCCCCAAAAAAAAAAATCCTGCGTACGGGCCTGCACCTGTTCCCACAAAATGAGTATAAAGTCGCCATTTTCAATAGAAAATAAAAGACATCGAAGAGGCGGCAATAATTGATTTTGGAGACCAAAGCAAGGAGCCATCTTTATGCTCATTTTGTGAGAACTGGCCATAGTGAGTTACGGCTTTCTGGTTCTGAATCCTCGTTGTTTAGAAAAGGGGTCTTTGAGTGGTAACAAGGAAAACGGCGGATAGGAAATTGGGAAGAACTTATGGGTCTTTAGAGGAAGCAGGTAAACTTGGTAAATAAATGGTTAAAAAAATCTGAGTCCACACATAAATATTGTAAACCTCAACATTGAGGGTCGGGGTCTAAAGATTAGCATAAATTGGAACAGGGTCATAATACCCTGACAAAATATACACCAGTGTTTGTCATTGAGGTATTGTTTCTAAATTTCTAATTGATAATGGAACAACAAACATCCACCCACACATCATCACGATATAGAGTGGATCAGACCGGGGATCAGAGTTCATAATAAATGACACAAATAAATAACGTGGGTCCTGAAATCTGAATAGCTCTGATTTATGAGGGTGTTTTGTTTTATTTTTGGATTTGTTTATTTTGTATTTTGTTTTATACAGGTCTACTCCCGGGTCTATACCCGACCATTTTTAATTCACGTTTACGCCATTCAATGAACAAGCGAGTTACGTCGGGTGGAATTTTTTTTAAATGGGTCCGCTCTGGCATGGAGTAATAATAGGGCGGGTAATAGGGTGGGGCGGTGTACTACCGTGTACATCGCGATCCGTCGGCATCTTCTCAATTATTTGATGATGGCAAGAAATTTTAATAACAAAGTCGCATGAAAGAAGATTCTTTGATTGGAAATTACCTAAAAGTCATTTGGGCTTTGAAAAGTAAATTACAAAACTTGAATCTCTGGCGGAACTCCAGAAAATTCCAGTAAAAATAAATCTGAGCAGGAAAGCGTTCAAAGCCCCCTGGTTGCTACATTAAGGAATATTCAGCGTAATTGAACGGTACGTGGTTTATGCTCAGATCTGTGGTCCCATTTCGATTGAACACTTTGGGAAAGTCGGATGGCACTGACACAGAGTTTAACATGCGCAACGAAAGTATTAATGACCATCTTCCCTCTGCCAATTTCGACAAAATGAACAAAACGAGCGATCGCATAAATCACCATCGAAATTATTGGTCCTATTCAGTTAAATGTATGAGTAATCATAACTTAATTGCGCTTGTGATTATTGCTGGATCTGATAATGATCCCTGGGTAATGATCTCTCAATTCATGATTCACTGATGATGGAAATAAGAAATGCCTACACATAGTGTCAAGTTAGCACATTCTACCCACCCCAAAGCAAATACTTGGACAAACCAAATTACTTCACAAAATACAGCACATTCAAATTTCTTTCTTTTATTGCAATCATAATTGAATTTCTTTACACAATTACAAGTATGATGATATCACATCTTTTTTACACCCTGTAAAGTGTCCTTTTTTCCCTCAAGGCTTGAATATTTAATCAACTCCATTAACCAGCCTACAACTGACTTATAATATTGGGCAATGGTTTAGAAAATATACCAATTATACAAGATTTTTGGTTTTTCTTTGGTATTTTACAACCATAGTCTGTGTAAATACACTTGATCTCACTAGCAACCTGAATATCTTAACTTTACGTACCGTACTCTGCAAACTCAATGAATCGGAAAAATAAAATAATTATATTGAAGAATGATTCAGCAAAATGATGAGCATAACACCTATTACGTCTCTATAACGGCATCATTGTCCGAGTTTGTTTTAGGAAAATAGCTACATTTGTGTTCATCGTGGAGCTCTTGGTATGCCAGCAACACAAAGGCTTACAGCGCAGTTGCCAACATTTTTCTAACTGACCAATTGTGTTTGTGCAATAACACACGTTTGAGTCTGCCTACTACGCTGTATACGCCATATGTACTCTGTGGGAAAATTCTACGATGAACACAAATTAACTAATTTTCTTTTTTAGATTTCAAAACGTCAATTTGCAATTTAAAGACACAAAACCTACCAATTAATATTGTATACACACCCATAATTCATAAATATCCGATTTGATAACCATTTATCTGTGCCAATATAAAGATAGGTAAATAGTTAAAAAAAATACAAAAGTGTGTGGTTTTGGAATTGGATACAAGCCTTCCCATTTATTGATGATTCTTTTTTTACCCGAAATTAGAATTGGTTGAAAGGAAAGGATGAAGCAAGAAATTTTGAAACGGTTGCCAAGTACATTTCGACTGACCAATAGTACACCAGTATACAAATCAATATTTTCAGCTGAAATGATAACTATGTTTACTTTGATATAATGTATGGAAACCGGGCGGCACCGTTCGGCGGTCAACCGCCGGTCGAGTTTTTATTTCATCCCTAATTCACCCGAATTGGAGCAGATAAGAAACGAGCGAAGAATCAAAAAGTACGGCAGCAACTTTCAATCCGGAGGGGGGGGGACTTCAATATGAAATGGATATAGGTGTAGGTCTGGCACTTTCACAGTAAGGGGCATTCGGTGAGAGCAAAATGTAAAAAATATGGGGTCATTGGGTGAGAGCAAAATGTAAAAAATATGGGGTCATTGGGTGAGAGCATGATTTTTGAACTTGTAAGGGTCTTTGGGTGACAGATTAAATGGAAAAATAGGGGGTCTTCGGGTGACAGAGCATGTGTTCGTAAAAATATATGGGGTCTTTGGGTGATAGCGACGCTGAAAAAGGGGGTCTTAACAGCCCTACATACGCGTCACCTCCAAAGTGGGAGTGCCCCGGGGCTTTCAATACGGCGTTCTTTCGGAGGTAAACGGTGTGAAAAATAGGAATCTTCAGAGGACCAATGCTAAAATTGTTTTAGTGGGAATTTAAAATTTTGTCACTTTTGAAAAGCTTTCTTTTTATAGGCCTAAGTTCGATAAAATTAATAAAGTCGTACCGTGCCGAATAAGGTGGGGGGGGGGCGAATTTTTGCAACTATACAAAAAGTCCCGAAATCAGGTTTTTACGCTTTTTTGGTCAAAAAAGGTCCACTTTTCACAAAATCGTCCACCCTTGGATAAAAGTCCACTTTTTCAAAATCAGCACCCCCAAAAAAAAAAAAATCCTGCGACGGGCCTGCACCTGTTCCCACAAAATGAGTATAAAGTCGCCATTTTCAATAGAAAATAAAAGACATCGAAGAGGCGGCAATAATTGATTTTGGAGACCAAAGCAAGGAGCCATCTTTATGCTCATTTTGTGAGAACTGGCCATAGTGAGTTACGGCTTTCTGGTTCTGAATCCTCGTTGTTGAGAAAGGGGTCTTTGAGTGGTAACAAGGAAAACGGCGGATAGGAAATTGGGAAGAACTTATGGGTCTTTAGAGGAAGCAGGTAAACTTGGTAAAAAAAAGATTAAAAAAATCTGAGTCCACACATAAATATTGTAAACCTCAACATTGAGGGTCGGGGTCTAAAGATTAGCATAAATTGGAACAGGGTCATAATACCCTGACAAAATATACACCAGTGTTTGTCATTGAGGTATTGTTTCTAAATTTCTAATTGATAATGGAACAACAAACATCCACCCACACATCATCACGATATAGAGTGGATCAGACCGGGGATCAGAGTTCATAATAAATGACACAAATAAATAACGTGGGTCCTGAAATCTGAATAGCTCTGATTTATGAGGGTGTTTTGTTTTATTTTTGGATTTGTTTATTTTGTATTTTGTTTTATACAGGTCTACTCCCGGGTCTATACCCGACCATTTTTAATTCACGTTTACGCCATTCAATGAACAAGCGAGTTACGTCGGGTGGAATTTTTTTTAAATGGGTCCGCTCTGGCATGGAGTAATAATAGGGCGGGTAATAGGGTGGGGGCGGTGTACTACCGTGTACATCGCGATCCGTCGGCATCTTCTCAATTATTTGATGATGGCAAGAAATTTTAATAACAAAGTCGCATGAAAGAAGATTCTTTGATTGGAAATTACCTAAAAGTCATTTGGGCTTTGAAAAGTAAATTACAAAACTTGAATCTCTGGCGGAACTCCAGAAAATTCCAGTAAAAATAAATCTGAGCAGGAAAGCGTTCAAAGCCCCCTGGTTGCTACATTAAGGAATATTCAGCGTAATTGAACGGTACGTGGTTTATGCTCAGATCTGTGGTCCCATTTCGATTGAACACTTTGGGAAAGTCGGATGGCACTGACACAGAGTTTAACATGCGCAACGAAAGTATTAATGACCATCTTCCCTCTGCCAATTTCGACAAAATGAACAAAACGAGCGATCGCATAAATCACCATCGAAATTATTGGTCCTATTCAGTTAAATGTATGAGTAATCATAACTTAATTGCGCTTGTGATTATTGCTGGATCTGATAATGATCCCTGGGTAATGATCTCTCAATTCATGATTCACTGATGATGGAAATAAGAAATGCCTACACATAGTGTCAAGTTAGCACATTCTACCCACCCCAAAGCAAATACTTGGACAAACCAAATTACTTCACAAAATACAGCACATTCAAATTTCTTTCTTTTATTGCAATCATAATTGAATTTCTTTACACAATTACAAGTATGATGATATCACATCTTTTTTTACACCCTGTAAAGTGTCCTTTTTCCCTCAAGGCTTGAATATTTAATCAACTCCATTAACCAGCCTACAACTGACTTATAATATTGGGCAATGGTTTAGAAAATATACCAATTATACAAGATTTTTGGTTTTTCTTTGGTATTTTACAACCATAGTCTGTGTAAATACACTTGATCTCACTAGCAACCTGAATATCTTAACTTTACGTACCGTACTCTGCAAACTCAATGAATCGGAAAAATAAAATAATTATATTGAAGAATGATTCAGCAAAATGATGAGCATAACACCTATTACGTCTCTATAACGGCATCATTGTCCGAGTTTGTTTTAGGAAAATAGCTACATTTGTGTTCATCGTGGAGCTCTTGGTATGCCAGCAACACAAAGGCTTACAGCGCAGTTGCCAACATTTTTCTAACTGACCAATTGTGTTTGTGCAATAACACACGTTTGAGTCTGCCTACTACGCTGTATACGCCATATGTACTCTGTGGGAAAATTCTACGATGAACACAAATTAACTAATTTTCTTTTTTAGATTTCAAAACGTCAATTTGCAATTTAAAGACACAAAACCTACCAATTAATATTGTATACACACCCATAATTCATAAATATCCGATTTGATAACCATTTATCTGTGCCAATATAAAGATAGGTAAATAGTTAAAAAAATACAAAAGTGTGTGGTTTTGGAATTGGATACAAGCCTTCCCATTTATTGATGATTCTTTTTTTACCCGAAATTAGAATTGGTTGAAAGGAAAGGATGAAGCAAGAAATTTTGAAACGGTTGCCAAGTACATTTCGACTGACCAATAGTACACCAGTATACAAATCAATATTTTCAGCTGAAATGATAACTATGTTTACTTTGATATAATGTATGGAAACCGGGCGGAACCGTTCGGCGGTCAACCGCCGGTCGAGTTTTTATTTCATCCCTAATTCACCCGAATTGGAGCAGATAAGAAACGAGCGAAGAATCAAAAAGTACGGCAGCAACTTTCAATCCGGAGGGGGGACTTCAATATGAAATGGATATAGGTGTAGGTCTGGCACTTTCACAGTAAGGGGCATTCGGTGAGAGCAAAATGTAAAAAATATGGGGTCATTGGGTGAGAGCAAAATGTAAAAAATATGGGGTCATTGGGTGAGAGCATGATTTTTGAACTTGTAAGGGTCTTTGGGTGACAGATTAAATGGAAAAATAGGGGGTCTTCGGGTGACAGAGCATGTGTTCGTAAAAATATATGGGGTCTTTGGGTGATAGCGACGCTGAAAAAGGGGGTCTTAACAGCCCTACATACGCGTCACCTCCAAAGTGGGAGTGCCCCGGGCTTTCAATACGGCGTTCTTTCGGAGGTAAACGGTGTGAAAAATAGGAATCTTCAGAGGACCAATGCTAAAATTGTTTTAGTGGGAATTTAAAATTTTGTCACTTTTGAAAAGCTTTCTTTTTAGAGGCCTAAGTTCGATAAAATTAATAAAGTCGTACCGTGCCGAATAAGGTGGGGGGGGGGGGGGTGCGAATTTTTGCAACTATACAAAAAGTCCCGAAATCAGGTTTTTACGCTTTTTTGGTCAAAAAAGGTCCACTTTTCACAAAATCGTCCACCCTTGGATAAAAGTCCACTTTTTCAAAATCAGCACCCCCAAAAAAAAAAAAAAAAATCCTGCGTACGGGCCTGCACCTGTTCCCACAAAATGAGTATAAAGTCGCCATTTTCAATAGAAAATAAAAGACATCGAAGAGGCGGCAATAATTGATTTTTGGAGACCAAAGCAAGGAGCCATCTTTATGCTCATTTTGTGAGAACTGGCCATAGTGAGTTACGGCTTTCTGGTTCTGAATCCTCGTTGTTTAGAAAAGGGGTCTTTGAGTGGTAACAAGGAAAACGGCGGATAGGAAATTGGGAAGAACTTATGGGTCTTTAGAGGAAGCAGGTAAACTTGGTAAATAAATGGTTAAAAAAATCTGAGTCCACACATAAATATTGTAAACCTCAACATTGAGGGTCGGGGTCTAAAGATTAGCATAAATTGGAACAGGGTCATAATACCCTGACAAAATATACACCAGTGTTTGTCATTGAGGTATTGTTTCTAAATTTCTAATTGATAATGGAACAACAAACATCCACCCACACATCATCACGATATAGAGTGGATCAGACCGGGGATCAGAGTTCATAATAAATGACACAAATAAATAACGTGGGTCCTGAAATCTGAATAGCTCTGATTTATGAGGGTGTTTTTGTTTTATTTTGGATTTGTTTATTTTGTATTTTGTTTTATACAGGTCTACTCCCGGGTCTATACCCGACCATTTTAATTCACGTTTACGCCATTCAATGAACAAGCGAGTTACGTCGGGTGGAATTTTTTTTAAATGGGTCCGCTCTGGCATGGAGTAATAATAGGGCGGGTAATAGGGTGGGGGCGGTGTACTACCGTGTACATCGCGATCCGTCGGCATCTTCTCAATTATTTGATGATGGCAAGAAATTTTAATAACAAAGTCGCATGAAAGAAGATTCTTTGATTGGAAATTACCTAAAAGTCATTTGGGCTTTGAAAAGTAAATTACAAAACTTGAATCTCTGGCGGAACTCCAGAAAATTCCAGTAAAAATAAATCTGAGCAGGAAAGCGTTCAAAGCCCCTGGTTGCTACATTAAGGAATATTCAGCGTAATTGAGCGGTACGTGGTTTATGCTCAGATCTGTGGTCCCATTTCGATTGAACACTTTGCGACAGTCGGATGGCACTGACACAGAGTTTAACATGCGCACCGAAAGTATTAATGACCATCTTCCCTCTGCCAATTTCGACAAAATGAACAAAACGAGCGATCGCATAAATCACCATCGAAATTATTGGTCCTATTCAGTTAAATGTATGAGTAATCATAACTTAATTGCGCTTGTGATTATTGCTGGATCTGATAATGATCCCTGGGTAATGATCTCTCAATTCATGATTCACTGATGATGGAAATAAGAAATGCCTACACATAGTGTCAAGTTAGCACATTCTACCCACCCCAAAGCAAATACTTGGACAAACCAAATTACTTCACAAAATACAGCACATTCAAATTTCTTTCTTTTATTGCAATCATAATTGAATTTCTTTACACAATTACAAGTATGATGATATCACATCTTTTTTTTTACACCCTGTAAAGTGTCCTTTTTTCCCTCAAGGCTTGAATATTTAATCAACTCCATTAACCAGCCTACAACTGACTTATAATATTGGGCAATGGTTTAGAAAATATACCAATTATACAAGATTTTTGGTTTTTCTTTGGTATTTTACAACCATAGTCTGTGTAAATACACTTGATCTCACTAGCAACCTGAATATCTTAACTTTACCTACCGTACTCTGCAAACTCAATGAATCGGAAAAATAAAATAATTATATTGAAGAATGATTCAGCAAAATGATGAGCATAACACCTATTACGTCTCTATAACGGCATCATTGTCCGAGTTTGTTTTAGGAAAATAGCTACATTTGTGTTCATCGTGGAGCTCTTGGTATGCCAGCAACACAAAGGCTTACAGCGCAGTTGCCAACATTTTTCTAACTGACCAATTGTGTTTGTGCAATAACACACGTTTGAGTCTGCCTACTACGCTGTATATCGCCTATATGTACTCTGTGGGAAAATTCTACGATGAACACAAATTAACTAATTTTCTTTTTTAGATTTCAAAACGTCAATTTGCAATTTAAAGACACAAAACCTACCAATTAATATTGTATACACACCCATAATTCATAAATATCCGATTTGATAACCATTTATCTGTGCCAATATAAAGATAGGTAAATAGTTAAAAAAATACAAAAGTGTGTGGTTTTGGAATTGGATACAAGCCTTCCCATTTATTGATGATTCTTTTTTTACCCGAAATTAGAATTGGTTGAAAGGAAAGGATGAAGCAAGAAATTTTGAAACGGTTGCCAAGTACATTTCGACTGACCAATAGTACACCAGTATACAAATCAATATTTTCAGCTGAAATGATAACTATGCTTACTTTGATATAATTTACACATCCATATCATATTAAGCAATATTGCATATCAATGATATTCAACCTTTTCCCGTTTTTCAAACATCCAGATTTGCTTCTTACTATTCTGTTGCTTACCAAAGTTCAATGTCACCTCTAACAATAAAAACCATGCCTTGTACTTTTAAGAGGTTTACCATTACCAGCAAGGTAAATCATTATATTGTTTGTGAACTTATTGTCTAGCAAATAAACACATTTTAAAGGGTTGCATGGTAACCTAGTAGTTTTAGGATTTGTAATATAATTACCCCACCCACTTGCAAAACAATGTCTCATCCCATCCATGCACAGTTCACATAACATCATTTACTCATGTACTTCCAATTTTTGACCTTTGAATAATGGCTATGAGTTATGAACACCAAAACACAAGATTTGAGATTTACAATGACATTTGAAATTGACACTGCTGTCCATGTTGGACACTGTTGATTTGAGGTTTACAATGACATTGTTTCTCTTGAAATTGATATGTATGACAGTGTTAGAAAGTCAACCTTGCCCACATATTAAACCACAATCCTTACACATTCTTCCTGTCCCCACTCATACCATAATAACTTTCTCTTATATTTACAAAATGTCTTTCTGTGCCTGGCAATGGTCAGATTTGGTTTTGGGTAATACCGGTAGTTTATACCCCGGTTTATACACAGGGTTACATTCATGGGGCAGCCAACTTCCCTTTCTAAAAATTCAATGAAGTGTTAAAAAAAGTAAACAAATAGGCAATGCAACAATAATAGTATTACTGCTTGCAACACATTAACATTGTGATAGCATATACACCAGTAACCAGCCAAATTCTTCTGAAACTCCCATCCTGGCATATTTCCATTAACAATCTTAGGCCTGCACAATCTTGAAATATTTCCTTGACACAAATAAATCATATTGACAGAAAGGTTGACCGACCTTTGCTGAGATAATTACACAGACTACAAATCAGTATGTCAAAATAACTTGTTTATTTCCTCTTTAATCGATATCACATTATATTTCCTTCCCTCTTCCACATAATTCAAACATTTTTGTTCCCACACATTCAGTCATGCATACGGTGAATCAAGTAAGACAATACATTGGTGACAGCCCTCTTTCCCCAATTACGGTCTTACATCAAGTAATATCAAGTATTTAGTTTTGATTATGTGATGTGCCATGGTAGTAAAATAAATAACCACATAAAATATGAAGCAGGGGTATTTCCCCTTTCATGCCCTTTTGGATGGTGATGGTTAAAACCAAAACCTTCAAAATATATTGTTACAGTCAGGGCATAATTTAGTGTCAAAATTTTGCATAGCAAAAAAGTTTGTATAGCAATTATTTATGTGTAGCAATGACATATGTGATGCCATCAAGCAAAATGAGTTGGAAATATTGATTTTGAGATATAGCCAAAACAAAGGATATATTTCCTTTTGTTTTGGAAACTATTTGATTGCTCATATCTTTGGGAACTGGTTGTTCAATTTCAATGAGGTTTTCTGCAAAATCCAGATTTGTAAATGATTTTTACTATCCTATAAGAAACTGAAAATTTAATATTTCCGAGTTCTGACTGATTTTGCTTGATTGCATCACATATGTGTAGCAAAATGTGATGCGATATCGGTTATATTATGCCCTGGTAACAGTTCTTGAATCAAACAGGCAATTGTCATTGATTGGTGCCCAAAAACACATTGTAATACCCCTTTAACACCTTTTAAAGGTTAAAATTTGAACCGTTCTTATGAACACATGTAAAGGTAAATAATGCTTATTATTCTTATACTTGATAGTTGTTAAAGCATTTTTTATCTTACATTTTAACATCCTATATGGTATGCACTTATTATTATGATTTACAAATTTCTCAAATACACATGACAAAATATTTTTGTTCTTTTTAGTATCAAATACTTGGTTTATCTTGATGTTAGAAAATACAACACTTTTTTTTACATCAATAAAATGCAGTTTACATTTCAAACTCAAAAATGTTAACTGTTACAATACTTAATTCATTATCAAAATAGTCAACTGCAGATCCGTCGGATAACGCTTTTTCAATGGGAAATGAAATTTGCTGCTTGGATGATGTCACGATGAGGTTAGCATTTATTCCGTATTGAAAAGCGCGTTCCGACGGATCTGCACTCGACCGGCCTCTTATAGACTGAGGACATCATTCTTTGGTAATATAACCAACTTAGGTGACCAATCTGATATAGTACCAAATCATCTTTTTGAACTCTGTTGACACTTCCATGAAACTTAAATAATACTAGATTAAGGCCAGTATGCTCTAACTTATAATATTGTAATGCTTGCATGAGCATTATCAATGTCTTTCTGTAACTCTGTGGTGTTAACCTAGGTAGTTCTGAAGCCAGTGATTCTGCTTGATTACTCAGGCAATTAGCAACCTGGCCCACTCACCATTGATCACCTAGACACCGCACTTCACCACCCCTTATCAAAATATTTTGACAACAAAGTCGTGTGATGAGTCACAAGTTAAATACTACACACTCTAAATTACAGCACATCCCCAATTAGGGTAGGGTGGCTGTGGCTATTTTGAGTGCTTCAACTAAATAGACACTTAAACGATCACCATGTGTCTGTCGTTAAGGTGTGTGCCGGCGGTGTGATTATCTCTCACACAGCTGCATTTAGTCAGTCATTGTGACAACAAAAAGGATGTAAGTGCAACAGCTGCTGCATGCTGGCAAAGTCAATTTCTACTGTTAAATTGCTAATTTTTAATTTCATGAAATGGATGACATCTATGTGCAAACTCTATTACTACCATATTTTCACATATCTGTATTTTCACATTGCAAGTTGATTCGCAAAAAAAATGTGAAAATAAAAATGAATTCCAGCTTACATATTACTTTGTTGCAATAAGGTCCTAACTTTGCGAAATGGCTGTTTTTAAGTAAAATATACAGTAAACGTGGACATTGCAAAATTATGTTTCACAATTTATTTTTAAACCGTTTCACTTACGTGGACCTGCTCAATATATTACCACATTATTTTTGCATCAGCTGCTTGGAATGCATGTTAGAGCCAAGGGCTTGAACATGAATATTACTGGAACATTAAAATGTCCAAGTTCACAGTGCACAATTTTTACAGCACCATTTCTAATTGACTTTTATGCACTGTTCTTAGGATTTATGGTTGGGAAAACATCAATGTGCTCTTTCATTTAAAATCTATTTACCTCTGTGGAAGACATGATATTAATCTCCCATAAGGGGTGTATGGATTTTAACGGGAATAGCCTTGTCTCAGTATAAACTGCTAGATAATCTGTTAGACATTCTTGATATATACCAGATCATATTTGCAAATGGTGCGCACATGTAGCTTAATAGATTTCATTGAGATGATGCTTTGGTGCACCTGCCTGGTAAGTTAAATATGCTACAAAAGTGCACAATTTTACACCATTTTTTCTTTTGCACTTTGTCCAGTTACAAATGTCTCGTAACCTACAATAATACTGTATGGCAGCAAACTGGATGTAATGTTTCTATTTTTGTGACGTTTCTATTTTCGTGCAGTTTCAAAAACCATGAATCTAAAAGCCTGCGAAACTATCTTAAAACTATAGGCTTCAATGTGTAGCTACTTAAAACCGTGCATTATGAAAAAAAACCCTGTTCAGAACAGTTATAATCATCCCACTGTAATGTAAAGTGGAATTTTTGCACGATTAATTTTTTGCACTTTGCTAATTTTGAACTGTTTCCCTTGTTTTTAAATTCACAGTTCTAAGTTTCCTTACATTGACCTATACACAAAAGGAATATATTCACGCATTGTTATTTTTTTCGGTAGCAGCTCGGAACGTGAAAATAAATGTAGCGTGAAAATTTCCACTTTTACAGTACGCCCGTTTTTCTTTTACATAACTTTTTGGCCAAATAATTCAAATCAAGCTAGTCTGCCAGTTGACATGCAATACTGTACATATCAGCTGACACAATCATGCACCACAGTACACCACTAATACCAGTGTATCTCAGTACATATTACAGAATAAAATCATGCTCTCAACTTTTTTGTACACTTAGCAGTGAAAGTATCAGTTCCAACAATACCCATTACATGGGTTCTATATATTTCACCATGTTCATCAGCATGTTAAAGTAGCAATTACATACAACCACAGCTTGTGCTAAATTGATATGTACAACTGTACGCAAGCTACATAACCTTACAGAGATCTTGGAATTTAATATATACGGTAAACATCTTATAATAATATGAAAAATACTTTTATACAATAAGATGCTACCAATACTTAATAATTAACACTTTAGGATGTCCACACATGACTAGGCATCAGAGAAATGTAACAGGATATAGCACACAATTTGTGTAGAAGGCAACCATGCTAGAAATTTGAGCTCTTTTCAAGTGCTTCAACATTATTCTCTGTGCAAATTCTCTATTTTTAGAGTCTAAGTGCTTCAACATTATTCTCTGTGCAAATTCTCTATTTTTAGAGTCCTCTTGCGTGCCTAATCATCGTCATCCTCGATATCTGGACTTGTCGGGCTGTACGACGGTGACGTCGGCGAATAACTCGGCGATGTTGGCGAGTAAGTTGAATCTTTGGGACTTGTTGGCGAGTATGTCGGCGATGTTGGGCTGTACTTGGGGCTCGTCGGCGAGTAGGTAGGCGATGTCGGACTGTATTTGGGCGAGGTTGGCGAGTAAGTTGGACTCGTGGGCGAGTACTTGGGACTTGAGGGCGAGTATTTTGGACTCGTTGGTGAGTAGCTTGGACTTGCTGGTGAGTAAGTCGGAGATGTCGGACTGTACTTTGGCGATGTTGGTGTGTACTGTGGTGAACTTGGACTGTAGCTTGGAGATGTTGGACTGTAAGATGGACTCGTGGGTGAGTACTTGGGACTGGATGGTGAGTAACTTGGCGAGCCAGGACTGTAACTTGGAGACTGCGGTGAGTAGCTTGGCGATGTTGGTGAATAACTTGGTGATGTCGGTGAATAACTTGGGCTCGTTGGAGAGTAGCTTGGACTCGTTGGGGAGTAGCTTGGAGATGTTGGGCTGTAGCTCGGGGAAGTTGGTGAGTAACTTGGACTTGTTGGTGAGTAACTGGGAGATGTCGGTGAGTACTTTGGTGAGCTCGGAGAATAGCTTGGACTCGTTGGTGAATAGCTGGGAGAAGTTGGGCTGTAGGTCGGACTGGTAGGTGAATAACTAGGTGATGTAGGACTATAGCTCGGACTAGTTGGGCTGTAACTCGGACTTGTTGGCGAGTAGCTTGGACTCGTTGGTGAATAGCTTGGACTGGTTGGCTTAATAGCTAGGACTAGTCGGGCTGTAACTTGGACTCGTTGGTGAATAACTTGGCGATGTTGGTGAATAGCTTGGACTCGTTGGTGAGTAGCTGGGACTAGCCGGCGAGTAACCAGGACTAGACGGTGAGTATGATGGCGAAGTTGGGGAGTATCCAGGACTCTGGGGTGTCATAGGTGAAGCTGGGAGATAAGAAGGTGAAGCAGGCGAGTAGCCACTTGGTGACATCGGACCAGCAGGTGATGGGATGTGCGGGCTGGCTCCACCAGGTGATCCAGGGGAGGCTGGCTGTGGAGACCACGCTGGACTGTAACCTGGACTAAAACCACTGGCATCTGATTGAGCTGAAGGACTGAAACCGGCTGCTCCAGGTGTCATCCCGCTTCCTGCATTGTAAATAGGATAGAATAAACATCATTGAAGTCTTCCCAAAAGCATAAATGGCAGTGGATTTAAACTGTAACTGAATTACAGTACTATTTTGAATGCCAGGTTGTGCTTAACACAAATTTTGGCTGTGTATGATACAGACTGTTAGTTTGCTATACTGCATTTCTACTCAAATATTCAGTTCATATTTTATTTGTTCACTTTCAACCTATGAATTAAAATGAATAATGATCTGCTGAATAATGAGATAACTTTGACAGGCCACTTTTTTTATCAGATTGGAAGAAATTGATATTCTTGGCAAAGAAAGAATTTTGATAGAAATAAAATCAATTTCTGATAGATATAAATACAGTTAAAATGGTAAAAGTGACCTTTTATAGTGGCAGTCAAATTCTTTGTGCCCCTTTTAGACTTACCCATAGGTGACCAGGCAGCACCGTATGCTGGGGTAGCACCTTGGTTCCACGGGCGTCATCTGAGGTGACATACTGGCTGATGGAGAGCTTCCACCTCCAAAGAACATGCCAGTTATTCCTCCTGTTAATGGGAAGAAATAAAACAATGAACATTATGTATTGCGGGACATCCACACAAAGGGGTGACAAGGAAAGCATAATCACAGGATATCATACAGAGGTTTTTTGAAATGGAATAGGGTAATGGTATTAAAGAGCCCAGACTGGAGGATAGAGCATTAATGTTACGAATTCTGACAAGCTTCATTTTAAATATTCTTTTTTTGTTACAAAATGGTAAAATATGGTGAATTTTCACTCCCGAAATATGAGCAACATTGTGAGCGAAAGTCTGTGGGCGATTATTGTTCATTCACTTGGTAGCAGTTATATGAAATGATAAAAAAAATTGATCACTCCATCTCACAAAAAAATTTTCACCTCCAAAATTTCATTTGGACCCACCATATTTGGTTTTCATGCGAGATCAGGGGTGACAAGTTACTCCTGATTTACAATCCTTAATGCTAACCCTGGTCAAAGTACACAACACATTAGCAGCAAAGAGGCTTTCATGTACCTCCTTTTGGTATTTGCAATAACACACACTTTTGATGCGATTTACCCAAATGATAAACCTGACAGTATAATGATTTCTTTTACTCTCTTCTTGTTGTTCTACTTACCTAATCCACCGCCCATCCCCATAGTATTCATGGGTATCTCCATGCCATATTTGCATTTCTCCGCATCGAGAAGCAAGTCAAATGAACCGGTACCAATCAACGCCAGTTTGCCCAGCATGATGTTCTCGCTCACACCCCGTAGATGGTCAACTTCAGCGTGCAATGCGGCGTCCATCAAAATGTCCACCTGCACAGGTCAATTAAGAAACAACAAGTCAAATGCACAATCTTCATGGACTACGATGCAAATACAGTTTAGCTATAAGGCAACAAAAAACAGGGTTGGTCTGTGTTGGGTGTTTTCAAATATTTCATTCTTTTTGCAAATACCCTAAAAAACCCTTTCAAATCACCAAAATCAGATTTTTTTTCTCACTCCCATCGCTCACATTTTCAGTCAAAAATAACCAATTTTTGCAAGTAAACCAAATGAACAAACACTGATTTTACTTACAAGCAATGTAACAAATTTGGGTCAAGAAATCATACACTAAGATTATTTTGCACAGGGTTCATTTGAAGAACCAGTAATTCGTATCAGATATGTGCCATTTGTACCACACCTCACCAGCATCCTCTATAATAGTTCTACCATTTTTTTCTCGCATTGAGTACATATGTATGTATAGTTTCATGTATATCAGCCTGAACATCCCTATGAATTCTTTATACTTCTTCTATGTGCAAATAATATTACAGTGCACAAACTGATTATCAGCTTTTGTGTTTTTCAGCAAATTTGAACACAGCGCAATGTATGATGCATTCAAGTCTCTTACCGTTTCTTCAAAGGAGCATCTCATGAGGCAGCCAACATCCTGCCTATTGATTCCGTGACGAGTGATGGCCATAAGATGGCCCTTTGCTGTCATCACATCACACAGCAATGCCAAATGACGGTAGTTCACGTAGGAACCATCAAAGGAGATCACATGGTTCATCTCACGTTCCACAGACTTACGCACAGCTTCAATACCCAACACCTGAAATACAATTGTTCACAAGTTGATTTTATATATAATAGATATAGACTGCTTTTTGGTGAAATAATCAAAATTTTTTATCAACATACAAAGTTTGTGTGAGATATTTCCTTTCTGAAAATTATACTACTTGACATACCTGGAAGATTTCGCAGATGTCGTTGGAGAATGTCCTGATAGGGTCAACCTCTGGGTCACTAAGCACCTTCATCAAGCATGTACCATCAGTCTCAAGGATCCATTCCTGGATGCCTTTGAATTCACCTTCCTCTGTGATGATGATGCGCTTCTTGTTCTCCTCTCTTGGAAGATGCATGTACACCTAAAAGGCATGAGTGAAGAAATTTGGAATGCAAACAATTAATATTCCATTATTGCCAAACAATGGAATACAATATTTGTATTTATACATGTGATTAACTATAGAGGGCAGTATTAGTACTTAGAGGCAGAAATTGGAATGCAAAGAATGACTTGTCCATTTTTCTCATTTTATACTTGTAATTAACTATAGAGGGCAGTATTAGTACTTAACTGACAGTGGCACCATCAGACTCCCTGCTATACTGATTGAAAGGAAGTGGTGCTATGTAATTTGTAAAAGGCATTTTCAGTTTGATACAGATCTCATGGACATGCTAAAAAGTATTAAAATTCCACTTAGTCAAAACAGAGCAAATTCTTTCTCAACTTATTTAAAGATATTATCAGCAATTTAGCGAACTGGAACACCCTAAACTTTATATTTGTGCATTTTTGGAACAAGCATTTATAGATGTGATACTAAGGTGGACAAATGACAAATATGAAAGCAATCTGGTACAGACAAAATAAATAGAATAAAGCATGTTTGTACTGCGATTACGTTAGTTTTTTCTTACTGTGTGAGCAAGACTGTTGCATTTGGCATTAGCATTTAAACTGTCAGAACTGGTTATATTCATGTTTTATGCAATAGACATGATATATTGTGACGAAATCTGCCTAGTTGATTGTTCGGCAGCGCTTGAACATAATCAGTCACATAATTTCTTGTAACAACAGAATATACATAATTCAATTTAGATACTCCCAATGCTATGCAAATTGTAGGCACGTAACAAATTGTATCCACTGATCCATGTCCTGCCTGGTAGCAGTCTGCTCAATTCCCAGTGAGACATAACTCACCTCATTCCACACCTATTTGATAGACTTTTCAAGTACTCACCTTACTGATTTGTTCAATACCCTGCAGCGTCATGTCAGTCAACATGTTGGACTCGATACACCTCAAGAATACATCGTCCTCCATCTTGTCAACTTGTTCTTCTTCCTGAAAAATACACAAAAATAACAAGAAACTCAACCTTTTTAGTTCAATTACTCTGCAGCTCCATTCACATGCAGCAGATAAAGAGCATCCAGCACATATTACTTTTGAGTGAGGTCAGATGGCACACCACACACGTCAAGCAAGGACTACATGATACATCTGAAAGGAATCTTGGTTGTTAGATGACTAATATTTGATAGCATGTGATTAATGCCATGCAGGGCAAGATTCTTCCACCCCGATCCTGGCATTCCCCGAATAACCAACCCGTCCTGACTCGGCAAATTTGGAACAAACCCACTCATTTTTTTTTTTTTTGACACTGGACTGGCCATTCCGAACTTCTGTTAACCTCATCCCGATCAGGTCTAGCTTTTCTAAAGTTTCAAATCCAATCTGATCAATGTTACATGAACACTAAGTCATGTTACCTTAGTCTACGGTAACATTACAATGAGTCCTACTTACATCTTGGAATTTGTTCTCATCACTGTTCATAATACGTATCCTCAGCACCAATTTCTCCGCATTGTCATCGTTGAAGATGCAATTGAGATCGTCGCCGAATCCAGCGTTGATCTTCTCCGCCGATCTGCTCCATGGTCAATTTCTTGTCGGTCATACGTTTGCGGTCGAGCTCTATCCTCAGTAGCCACGGTGATATTCTTTCTGGGTCAAAGTCAGGCATTTCATAGTATAGGTTCACCCAGTCCTGATCCTCAACGATTACACTGTTCTGAGGCTGTGGGTCGTGTAGTAGATAGCGGTGTTGTCTGTGACCTTTCTAAGGGTTGTGTGTTCCAGACGACACAGAATGTCCTGTTAAACAGAATAAAATTGAATGGCATCAAAATTGTTTCTATCATATGCACAGTGAGTGCATACATTGTAATTAAACCTAGGAATTGCAGCTCAAAATTATCTTTGGGCAATCATGCAACACTGACGTAAGTGCCATTTTGCATAACTTTATGGGAGAAACAATTTTCTGTTTTTCTGACTTATGTCAGTGTTGCAGTAACTGACACAAGCATTCTCCTGCAACGCTGTCGAAGAGGTACTTATTAATTAAAAAATAATTAATTCTGAAACTACGATGTGGATTAAAATGTGTATTACCATATAATGTTTCAAATTTCACCAAAATCTCAATTTCGCCAAAAATGTCACTTATGTCAGTGTTGCATTTTGCCGACAACCTTCTATAAATATTTTTGGTTGTTCATTTTTTAAATTCCTTCCTTCCTTACACAAAACTATAATCATAAATAGTTTTCTACATTTTAAGACGTTCAAAAGTCATACACCATTCCATTGCTAATTGTTCGATAGCGGTATCAGAATTGATAAAAATTAGTTCAAATTAGAACTTCTTTTTCACGTTAATTTTTCACTTACCTTGGCTCTCTCTGCATCTCTGGCAGGTTGACCAAGTAAGAACACGGTCAACGACGGAGTCTTGGGTTTCTTGGAGATGTTGATAATCTCTTTGAGACGTGGCACACCCAGTGTGACGTTCTTGGCGGATACACCGGCGTAATGGAAAGTGTTGAGCGTCATCTGTGTTGCAGGTTCACCCAGTGATTGAGCAGCGAGGGCACCACACATTTCGCCTGGCATAGCCTGCAAAGAAATAGCCATTACCACAATTATTGTACAACAAGCTACTTCAATATTATACAACAAAGCAAATTATGATCATCTCAAATATAGCATTTTTTTTTTTAAATAGATCGATTACTAAATTCTAAAACAGCTAAGCAACAGCATGATCACAATAATCATAATGTAGAAAGGTGTTTGCTAGAATACCTAACACCACACAGTCAAAATTTACCATCTGGGGATGATACAATTCCACGATTATCATGACAGTCATGACCAATTATGTTTCCAATGCATTTACTTCACAAATATTATTTTTGATAACTGAGCTACTGTTCTTTAAAAATGTTATCATTAACACTTTTTTCAATATTTCAAGGTCAGGAAAAACTATCGATAACAGACATTCATGCACTTGCTAAGTCATGACAGACCTATACCATTTATACCCTGATGTAGCAGAGACGTCAGTGTATATTTCATTCTTGCGGCACAGCTTCAAATTGCTAAGCGTTTGCTCAAAGCATTGGCATGCTTTAAGATGCCACATAGATATGCGTCTTGAAACAACTGCCTTTAAAGCATTAACATCACTGCCACATCAAGGCGTAAAAAATGGTCTAGTCATAATAATCTTCATATAATTTCCAGCAGGTCAACCCATCAAATTCTCTGGTAATATCCCGACACAACAAACTCACCATAGCTTGATTAAACCGGGTCTCAACCTCACCCAGCAGCCACTCAAACGCCTCGAGTCAAGTGATGCTCGTTGATGACTCTCTTCGTACAGAGCGTGGAGCGCATCAGACAGTTGAACAGAATGGTGGCGTTGTACTGAGCCTGTTTACTGATCGATCCTCACCCTTGACAATCACCAGTTTCTTGCTCAGCTCCTTCACACCTGATGGGTTAAGTTCACAACATAATAAATTACAAATTGTTCACCTTTGAGAAAGCAGAACTACTAGCTACTAAACACACTAATGAGCTATTCCAGTTGCAATCCATACACACCTAAGGAACACATTACTTTAATCTCACGCACAGGGGCTGTAGATCACCCATTCATTCAGGTAACCCCATTTGAAATTCAAATTCCCTGTGTGGAAGATTACTGTCACATCTTCCACAGGAGTTATCCTCCTCCCCTAGTTAATCATTTCAAGATAAAATCAGGGCTCTTACAGTGAAACTTGGACGTTTGTAGTTCTGTTTACACAGCCCTCAAATTTGCATGCCACAGAGCCTGCAAAACATGTTGCACGTACCACAAATTTGACGCGCTTTAATATACAGGCCGCTTGAGAGGAAGCACTATATCCAAACCCAACTGATTGAAACTTACCATCAATAATTTTGACTGGATGGAGTTCTGTAGGATGCCTTGGGTTGATATGGAAGATCTTCTGAGCATTCCAGATCATGCGATCCATGTTACAAGGCAGTGCGACCTGTAAACATAAACATTTATAAGAAGTAAAATAAACAAATGGTTGGTTTTATTTCCAGTGTGTTGCTGGTAGAAATAATTCAAAAGAATGCATAAGGTGTCAAAGCCCTTCAACGGAAGACTTGCTTTTTTTCAAAACCGGCGCAGACTACAAGCAGTAGCAAAGCACAATACTAACAAAATATAAAATGCTCTCTTTAGTTTGTTAATTACACTACTGCATGCAACTGTCAGTTAAGGTTTCTGTCCATTTTAAGCCGAAATAACAATAAGTGAAAGAAACCCCACTGGCTATTCATTGCCCAGACCTGCCAACCACGGAAGTCAGAATGAGGGACATTGAGACCACAACCTTGTAGATACCGACAGATTCAAAGACTTGAGGTGTGCAATACTTTCAGAATTCAGAGAAGGTTTTGTAGGTCTGAATTTATCACAATAGACTATTAAAAGAGAATGCTATAGCAAAATTTTAAAGTGAAATTTGCATCATTTTCTGCTGTTCTTACATTTAAATTTGCTATCACTTAAATTTTCAAAAAGCATGACTGTCCCTCATTTTCACTTTGGTAAACCCCAAATGAGGGACAGTCCCTCAAAATAAGGGACAGTTGGCAAGTCTGCCGGCCGTTTAATGCGAGTTCTATGGAGGCACTTTAAGTCTGAATCCGACACTATGTCAAAATTGCTCCGTCTGTTTAGATATACTAACTGGACTATACATTATGGCTTTTTAATTAAGTTGCCCTGAATGCTATATATTGAATGAAGCTATGTGATTGCCTACCTTACTGTCTCCTGTAGGGAAGACCTTTCTCAAGATCTCTCTGTCCTGTGTAATCGCCTCAAACTCCCTCTCCAGTTCCATGTGGACATGGGCGTTGGCCAGCACATCCTTCACTATGTCCTCTGATAGGCTGCGGCGCAGAGCCCTGCAAATGGAACACATCATCCGATCAACTTCAGTCCCATCTCATCTTAGTACAATCGACTGCTCAGTGCCAGAAGTGGGTAAGTGCAATAGCTGCCATGTGTAGATGAGTACAATATACTGTGTGTAAATTGCTCACAGGGCAGCTATTGTACTTACCTAGTTCTGGCACCACTGAGCAGTCAAATAACATCACACTTACCCAAAGTGCACTTTTTGACAACAAATATTATCTTAATTTATTACATTTTGACATTCTACATATTGCAATAGACCTTTTCATACTGAGTAATTCCGATAAAACCCGAAGCCTGAAATAATTTCCCCTGTCGCGCGTGTCTAAAAGTACCTCTTCAGCATCATGTACAGTGCAAAGTTCCAATGTGTAACAGGCATCATAACTACGATGAACTTTCGATGGTCAATTTAGGGACGAGAGAGGTACTTTTGCCAAGGATACTCAACGTGCAATTAAGCGTGTGGTGGTAGCGTTGTGTAAGAGACTGACTATGGAAGAGGTGAACAAGAACTGACAAAAAATTACGGACATTATCCATTTCTTTCCATTGGTATCTTAGTGTGAAAAACCAAGTAGCTGAGGTGTTAGCTTAATATGCTAGGTAAATATTTCGCGATAACCCCATGTTTACATTGGCTTAATAAGCTGTATTTTGGCGCAAAAGGGTGTAAGTAATTCATGACATTTCTTTTCTGCCAGTTTGCTTACTAAATAAATATCGCGGTTTTCCGAACTTTTCCGATCTTGATATGAAAAGGTCTATGGAGCGTTACTGACACCATGGTTAGAAAACACAACTGAACAATAATCATTCTACTACGACAGGACTGCTTCCTGCTCATCATAGGAATACTTGGTGAGTAACAATCAAAGAAAGGGTTTTTGAAGAAATGTTGTTTATCATGGCAAATCTGAAGGTAACTTGTAATTTGCCTTGGTTGCCAAGCCTTTGCCACTGTGTCCCTTCAAAATGTGCAATTTTAGTAATGTGATTGATTGACTTGGTACCCTAGCAAGCTTAGCGCTTAAATTGCCTTAGAAAGGGTGTCCTTACAAAACAAAATTTGGACCCTACACTACAGGGTATTGAAAGTCATCTTTCTGGCCATTTTTGGCCAACTAGCCTTTTCTGATTAAGTTTTTTAAATGGAAATGATTAATACAAAATATGTGTCATTGCCTAAGACTCTATCATAGTATCATGTTAATATCAGCTATATAGTACAATTGACCATTTCGGTAATCCCATAAGCCTTTGCAAGTACACCCGAGATGTCGTCATTTGAAATCACGCAGATGCGCACATCGTTTAGTGAACGTCGTTTGCCACTCACTGTCAAATATACACCTCCCGATTATTCTGAGAACGATGCATACCGTGGAATAAACCTGTTCACAACTCACCTCTCATTTCCATACTCAAATTTGAACCTTTGTGCGAAAGCCTTGTGCGACGGCTTGATGTGCTGCATGTACTGGAACTCTACATGGCAAGCATCCAGACCATCTTCCCCATATCTCAGCTGGGTCACACTCTCGCGTTGCTGTTACGCGACTGTACCGTCATAGCGCACCATGACGCTCTCCATAGCCTTGATCAGGCGTCTCTGGATATAACCTGCCATGGTAACCATAAATATTTGTATCATCAGTTTTAATGTTGTAGTAGATGTTGTAATTTCCTACCAGAGTTATCTCAGTACAATTTCAGTGCCGGCTAATTTTAGTAGCTGAGTGTGTGTAAGGAGGGAGATTAAGAGATGAATTTGTTTGTGGTGTAGCTGTTCTCCTCCTTACACAGCTACACCATGGACTAATTCATCTCTTAATATCCATACACTGACAAATTCATCTATTGCTGTTCTCTCAGGTAAAAAAACACAACATCTTGGTTGTAACTTGTGCATTTTCTGTGATTTCAAAGATTTTCTGTGCGGTCGGTGACCAATATCGGAAGACTCTGTGACAGATATCCCCGACCGGCGTGGCATGTTTGCTACCCTACATAATGATGGCACTCTGGTGTTCATAATCCTTGTTTATTTTTGCCCTACTTCATAATTCAAAAGACAAGTCAACTACTTACAACCGGGTCAATAGAAATCTTGTTTGCTAAACACCACTTTTTAAGGCTGAAAACAAGAGTAACTTAGGGATGGCTTCAAACCCATCCAACAGTACCCAGTGATTGGGTCGATTTGTACTGGTTGGAACGATAGAACACTGTTCTGCCTGAGCGTTGACAGCAGAACAGTGGTGGGTTTCTTAACCCATCCCGTACCAAAAATGAATCAACTTCTTACCAGTTTCGGCTGTTTTTACAGCAGTATCAATAAGTCCTTCACGACCACCCATAGCGTGGAAGAACATCTCAGAAGGGGTCAGCCCTGCAAGGTAGGAGTTCTCTACGAAGCCTCTGCTCTCGGGACCGTAATCGTCTTTGATGAAATGAGGCAAGGTGCGATGGCGGAAACCAAACGGTATCGTTTGCCCTCACGTTTCTGCTGGCCTACACAGGCAATAACCTAGTGACAACAATGATTTGAGGAGAGCGTTGAAATGAGTACCCCGGTATGTATACATTCAATGATATGAATAAATCCTAGGATATGCTTTATTCAAAAAAGTAATGTTTAAATTACTGCCACTAATACCACTGTATCATATGTCACACCAATATAATATATATTTATAATATATTTCCAACAGGTGTAATTTCTACGCATCAGGTACACTGCCTAATGAGTTCTCAATTGAGCACATTCTTACATTTTCCAAATACATGTGCTATTTGAGGGTTGGCTTGGGTTGCCTGGATTTATTAGTGCTAATCAGTAACTCAGATCATTTACAACCTTTATCCAATATTTTAATTTCTTTTATACCAGCTGAATAATATGCTTGAGGATAAAATCCAAATTTAGATAATGGAAGAAACCTGAGTGCCCTTTTGTACTTTTAAAGTAGCTTGATGAACAGCCAACAATTTATTCTTTGAAAAGCACATATTATTGTCTGGATAATTTTTTGTTAAACATTTCTTTGCTAGTGATGTGTGGAGCCCACACAATCTTGGCTTGCATGTTTTCAGTACAATAATTGACACTCCATATTACCTGTGAAATGTTAATCTTGGATCCTTTTGAACCAGCTACCACCATCACTTTGAAGTTGTTAAATTCTGACAAGCTCTTCTGAGCACTACCTCCAGTCTTGTCACGAGCATCGTTCAAGATACGATTCACATTGTTCTCAAAAGTCTGCCTCAGCGTGTTGCCGGGTGTCGGCTCCAAGTCGTTGTTGTGAGCCTTCTCAATAAAATCCACCACTTCCTGTTTGGCTTTGCGGATAGTGTTCTGAATGTCAGCGTAGGTCTCTTGCGCGTCAGCAATACAGTCACCGATACCAATGGAATGGCCCTCTAGGAGCAACCAATTGTTCACTACTGTTTGGATGTTGCCGTAGAAATGTTTGGCTTCTTCATGACCACGCTCCATGAAGATGACGTGACCCAGGGAGCCACCAGAGGTTCCAATTGTCTTTTTGCAGATAATACCTGTGACAAGCTCACCATTCTCAATCAAGACCTAGTAAATTAAAGGAAATTAATCGATGCAAAAATTGAGAATTTCAATGTCAGCTAGTCAACAACTGAGAAAAAGAAGTTCATACTCAAAAAAATATTCATCACTATATGTTGTCTCTATTAAAACTTCAATACTGATGCCATCGCATGCTATAAATATGGCTTTCTTTTAATTCCTCTATTCTGTTCCATACATGAAGCAGAGGTACTACTGCTATTTCAAATACAGCCCAAACATAGATGTGTGCGGGGCTTTTAGAATTCACTCTTTGCAGTTACTTTTTGTATGCTATGTGTGTGTCCCTTATGATTTCTAAATAAATGAACAAAAAGCCCAGTTCTTTCTAAAGGCGTCCCAAGATAGAAATGTTACAAAAACCCTACCTTAGTGTCTCCCGGGGAGATCCACTTATACGGTCCTTTATCTTCTCCATCTGGATGTGTGCTGTGAGTCCTGATCAGATTGACATTGTTTGGAATGATGAGAGACATGATCTGCTTGCCTGTCCACATTGGTTTGGGCTTCAGGATTGCTGGTTGTGGGATACGCCCATCCCAGCTGGGCAGCCACATCAGCAAGTTCATCATTTCACTCTGTAGGTAAGATGGATAAACAAATTGTGGAATAGGCTTTTATGGCGGGAGTTCATGACAATTATAGCCTGTCTTGACACAAGTTGAAGTAACTCAAAGTTGGATTTCGCAGTGGCAAATTAGAATCGCAAGATGCCAACCTAGTCCTGCAGAGTGTATACATATGAGAAGCGTGATTTGTTTGAGCGGCTTGTGACATAACTGCATAAACACATTGATTTGAATCCAACACTGCAAAATCTGCCAAAGGATCTACAAAATAATATCACTATAAATAATAATAAGTCAATTGATCGGTAAAAGTAATGACTGTAAATGGGCTATTTCCATTGAAACCTGTATGCGCCCATGGGAGACGCATGTGTAATCTTCCAGACAGGGCGTGAATTTCAAATTGGATTACCTGATTGGGTGAATTCAGTTCATGTCTTCCATGCAACAGGTGTATGGATTTCAAGTGGAATAACCCAATAAATCTTCCATGACTTTACCTTTTCACAAGAAAACATCTCTCTTTGTAGACTTTCTCGCTCCACATAGGGAGTCCTGCACAATACCCACCAACAAGGTCTGTTTGATTGCGGCGTGATGATCTGCCTTGGTACCATAATGATCTCTGTGATCTGGCCCTCGTTTCCATAGTTGTAGCACATGGGGTTCATTTCGTCACCGTCAAAGTCGGCATTGTAAGGAGTGGTTACACTATTAGGACAGAGAATAAAAACAATGATTTATTTACTGAAAAAAATACAAATGTGATGCTCCCATATGAGGATATTTAATAGCAAATCCCATCAAACAGGCTGTGTGTATATTAGCATCATGAGAGACTGAATTTGATTTTACTTAGAGAATGGCAGAATTTGCCACATAATGATCAAGAGTTGACATACGCTTGAAGGTGACAATTTTGTTTCAAACAAAGCGTTTCACACCATCACATCAATCAATGTTTAAACAGTATCTCAAAATCATGAAAGTAATATGGATATTTCATACAAAACATCTGAGGCATATTGGAGAAACTCAATCACACATGGACAAGTTATCTATTTACAGGCCAATTCAGTGATTTGCTCATCGAGACGATTTTGGTACCTTTGTTTACATAGATATTGCTAACATAGCCTGCGAATGGTTCAGCGAAAGATGTGTATTTAAGACAAAATAAGACATTTGCACAAATCTGTAATTTAGATGCCGACAGTATCTAAAATTAGCTACATCTGTTGAATGGGGCTTCAACCGTCAGTACTACTGTTAGTTTTTTGCCAAATTTGGCATTTCAAAATACCAAATGACAATTTGAATGACTTATCCTTTACTTTTAAGCAATTATAAACAATTTAAATTTATTTACTCTTGTGCTGGGATCACTGAATGGGTCTTTCATCTGGGTTGGCGCTAATATAGTGACATATACCACTTGAAGTGACAGGATATGGTCAGGGAAGGGCATTCCTTATGCTGGATTTGAAAAAGGAGAATAATGATCTTCTGTAGTAAACTGTTGGCAGCACACAGTAACTAATAATACATACATGCATGTGCCAACATGAATGCTTGCATAACATACCACATACCTACCCACGCTAGAGAATCCATCATGCCAAGTAACTTCCAAGTCTATATTACACATTCACTCACTGACTCACTCACACTGAGGTTCAACCTGAAGGTTGACCAGCGGCAGGATTTTCACCCTGTGTCCATCATGGACATTTTGTGAAGGAGTTGGCTGGCGGTTGAAGATGACCACATCATCATCACGAATATGTCTCTCCACCTGATTGATTGATAGGAAACAAGTATACCAGGTTTAAAAAATGCCACAACACAATGGTAATGATGCATTGCAATTCACCAGAAAGAGCTTGATATTAAATTACCTATAAATTACATTCAAGAACCAAATTGAGTTATGTTCAATATACTGGCCGTCCACTGGTCAGTGAGTTTTTAAACCATTTATGCCTTTTGAGTTTTGGTGTGGGTGGGTCCACTGAATTTTTTAGCTTATCTCATTATGTAAGTGAGGTCTTGGAGGCCCCAGCGAGGTCCACAGGCAACACCTCGGCAAAGCCCAAGGGGTGAAGAACCCCAACACAACTGAATTTTAAACCAAATTGTTTTTTTTTTACATTACCATGTATTACTTTTACCGTGATGTCACAGAACTTTCTCAGAATTGAATGACCAAATCAGCAAAATTATTTTGCATACTTTTGTTTCTAGTTTGAGTTCAATGCCTTTTAACTTTTCCCAATGCTCCAATATAAAATGGAATGTATTACAACATTTTGTTTTGGTCAGTATAATGTAATAATCTGAAAATCCCCAATCTTTGCAACCATGGATGACACAATGAATAAAAAGTGAAGTCAAGTCAAATAATACTGATGAAATTTTATGATTACAATACCTTGTATCCACATTGCAGATGCAGATCACTGGTCCTGGGGTGAAACCTCCAGTCAACTCTCTCCCCATTGTCACCGGATGATGTACTTTTGCACCAGGGTGTTGGTTATTTGCCTACGCCCGTTACTAGCTCCTGAAGTCTGCAAAAGAATACAAGCACAAATCATGTTGGTTATTAGTACAATTACAGAATGAGTCAATATACAAGCTTTTGTTAATGCTGGTGAATTCCTATATGAACTTTCTTCAACCACTTCTTTTGAATCTGTAGAAATATGGCAATTGTATGATTTCTACTGTTGTGACATAATCTTGCCTTTGTTCTTAATATACAGGGGCATTAAAAACCATTTCTCCCACTTTCTCTCTGTTATTTCTATTCTTGACTTCTTGAACATTCATGTCTATTCTGTAATGAGCACAACTCACCTATCAATGCAATTTCACGGTGTATCGCATATCAACACGCACACTAGGAAACTGCACAATCATTACAATACTCAGAATGCTGATTGGTTTTGGCCAGTCCTCAGGAAAAATTGGTAGTATATTACATTTATCATATCTTGAGCTCAAAACAATTGATATTCATCATTGGACTGGATTCATTTGGTATTTGACTGCTCGTTTTCATCAGATTATCTACTTATATTAGCAGGTCTCGTACAAAATTGATTATAAGCGATTGCCCCAATCTGCACATAGCAAGTTATGGCAATGAGCCAATTTTCACTTGATTCTCCACGAACAAGTTTTTCAAATCAATTTTGAATCAGAATTGAAGCCCCAACACCACTTACTTGTCAATATTGAAAGCTGTGACTATCTCCCGGATCACGTCAGATTTTGTGCAATAGTCCTCGGCACACCCACTTGATCAATGGACAGATTGAAGGGTCAGGCGTAATAATGACGCAGCCGAGAAGTCCACGTTTACCCATAAAGGTTACCACAGATCGACCTTCTTTGGCTTTCAAGGCGCTGCTTGGCCGGACTTGAAGCGGGACGGCGGATTTCTGCATAGCCTGTAAGTAGTACACATTAAAATACATTAATCAATTCACTGGTCAATTGTTTCCCAAAGAAAGTGTAACCAAGTTATAGTTGAACTTATTTTCAGTTTTCTCTTCCAGACAGTCCTCAGGAAAAAATTGGAGTAAGCATAAATTATCATGGTGGAACTCAAACTTGTTACTCATCATAGGAAGTATTAACTTGGGAACTTACTTAATAAGCATTTTATGTCAGATCTACTAAATCAGGATGGAATCTGAGCCTTCTGCTGTACTTACTGCCATGGGGTCAGGCAATTCATTGTCCGTTAGAGTTGCCACATGGAACTTTGCAGCATCCGAGTGTCTTCTGCGTGATGTGTGCTGCGGCATCACGTTCTGCTCATTACGTTTGAGCCCGTTGTTGCACTTGATGATGTCGGCCAATTTGTGGGTTAAATCATCCTGTAGATAGATAAAAATCATGATTTGTTGATTATTTTTTTTGTCCTTTATGGACTTGTTATTATCAAAGATGTTTTGAAATTTTAAACACTTCAGTCCTCAGGAAAAAATTGGGTACATTACATTATCATATTTTGAGCTCAAATAATTTTATTCATCATTGGACTGGATTAAATTGGTATTATATATTATAATAGAATTATCATACTCAATGGAACAAAAATACTATCATGGTTTGGCCCTTTCATGTGTATGAAACCAAATGAAAAATTAACTTCTATCCTCAACAGCCAACATAGCTGCGCGCAGTAGTCTCTATATTGTGGTAACACTTATGACTCAACTTTCCAGGAAAACAAATTTTAATTTCTATTAAGTACATTTTCACACCACACAAAAATATAAATACCTGGTTCCTTGCAGAGCCAAACATGACAGCTTGACTGGTGCACACACAGAGGCGGAGTACTGGCAACACTGTCACAATCATCCAATCCGAGGCGATAAACTTGGGATCCATACCCAAGCGATGCACTCCTCATCTGAGATCTTTGTTGAAGATCTCATGCTGCTGCGCTCTGCAGTGAGAGAAATCTTCTTCTCTTGTGTGTCCTCGTTGACATGTTTCCATTCACGCCAGTCAGGTCAGCCCAGTCTACGGATCATGTGGGCTGATAGCGACCACATCACCATGACCCTGAGGCCAAAGAACAAGTGCAAGTCATTATGAAAATGTCTTCAATGTGAACCAAGGCCTTAGCCGCCAACCATTTAGGCAGTGATTTACCACATTACATTTGAAACTCAACATGGCCCGATTTTTCTATTTTCACAGTGTACCCTACACCTAATGATCAGCCGTGCAATGAAATTATAAAGTAAGCAGAGTTTTATGATTTACTCTGAAATTCAGATGACATTTGATGCCATATTTAAGATGAAAATGTGATCAACTATCATCAATCGGTTGTTAAATTAAATCAATCGAGGTTTACTGTTGTGTGGTAGCGTATGCATCAGGGATATATCCGAAATCACAAGCCTGACAAGAGTCACAACAACCAAAAGTACAACCTGTATATATACCCCCTGAATGTGATTGGCTTAAATTCTTGTGGCAGAGGACAGCAACCAATCATATCTCAATATAAATATTTCACATAAGTGACCCCAAGTCTAGTATTGTTCTAGCTATATGTCAAAAAGACACTTCTTGGCAGCAGACAAGTGCATCCTTTTGATATGGATGTACACTGATAATGATTAAAATCCTTGAGATGATATTGCCAACTCCATGACAAAAACCAAGCGTTCACTTACAGGTGCTTTCTGTTCGGTTCCTCGCCCTCTCGGCAGCCAACTCGGCATCAAAAGTCTGATCCATCTGCCTCTCCTCCCTCGCATATCTTCTTTGTGACACAAGTCGTGAGCGATTGAAAGCGAAGGCAACCTTCACTGGGCTGACCTTTGGACTTGTTGATGATGTCTTTGATTTTTGGGTGGTTCTACATTGGAGAAACTAAACAAATGTCATTTAATTTTGTATTACGAAGGAAATTATTCAGATAATCTGTAAATACTGTAAATCAACTTAATTTAGTAATGATATTTAATTTTCGTGAGGAGACAAAATTAGCAGCGAAATTAAATATCCTGCAATTTAAAATAGTGTTTGAAATCATGCCGACTAGACCCTAGACCCCAGTGCATGAAACTTCCAGCGTCTCACAGTTCACAATACAGCTATGATGCGTACCAAAGTTTTTAGCTGCAGGAACATCGACTCTCTGTAAAATATTCAACTTTACTGCTTAATTTATATAGTATTAGATGTCAATATAGTATTGTCTATTATAATATTTACAACATTTACCTTGGTTATTAATTTTGGTGCATACTGATGGCATATTTTATGCAAGGTTTCTGCGGGACTGACATCGTTTGCCACAGAAAAGTCATAACATGTTTGCTAGTCTTGATCCCAGAAGTCTCAAGATGATGTCTTTGATTTCCTATTTTAATTCTGTTTTTATTTTTTTCCTTTTCTTTCCTCTCACATTTCAATTTCATTATACTAAGGAACTTCTGTGAGCAAGTCATAAAATATATTCCTTTCACCCAAGTAGCTTAAATTTGTTAAGCTTTACTGCCTCACGAGTAGCCACCAACATCTGATCCCCCCACCCGATCTGTATGTGCCAGAGTGTCAGTAAATTGAGACTTAGAATAAGACTACGAGCACATCAGGCCAGCCTACAAAACATGTGCTTTTCTCGATCATTAGCTCAGCTCATCCAGACACACCACCGTGCCATTCTTCTTGGACTAGTACTATATTAAGAAATTGATGTGTTTTCCTATTTTGTGAGTATAATGAAGAGAGCCATTTAGGGAATTCAGAAGTACTAATGAATTTGCCACAGTGGTGTAGCTGTCAGCTGTCAACACGATCAAACATTGCTCATGAAATGAGCAATTTTTCACGACCACCAGCTAATTCATGGAATCATATTCAGCTTCTTGTGATGGAATATAATACTAGTAGTACATGTAGTAGGCCTACTCAAACCATGAAGTGTATGTTTTATAGACCCAGTGCAGCATGCTCCTATTAACTTATTAAGGTATTTTTTGTAATATTATTGGGCGGAAATTGAAAATTAAATGCATAAGCTTTACTGACTTCAAAATTTGGAAGACTAAGAATCATGTCAAAAATTTTGAATTAAGCGCGAAATTAAATCTCAGCGAAAATGTTGACGGCAATCTAATTCAGCGAAATAAAAGTATCTGTGAAATTAAGTTGATTTACAGTATAGTGTGTCGGTAAAAACTAATATGGGAAGGAAAGGAAATTAAGAATCTTGTGAACGTTTCAATGTACATTATAAATCTCTACTGAAGCTACAGATCCAATGCACAATAGCATGATTGTACATCACAATCATATTTTGCACCAAAATATATCCAACAACACTACAATGAACATTCTTTTCACTTTATCCATGAATGAGGATCAATTTAAACTCATCTCTCTCAAAATAAGAATTGAACCTAATGTACACATTGCACTTACCACATCCACACTAGAAGCTTGGAGCAGAAGAAACAACAACAGCCATAAGATCTTCACCATCTTGGCAATGAACCCCCACATGAAAGACTGGCTTGGCCAATTCAATCTGTGGCCAAAGTGTCAGGGCAATCTGTCTGATTACTGCCTTTACCGTCTGGCACGAGACTGTCTATCCACACAGCCTATCGAGGGTCCATCAATCCACACAGTTTAGGTTTACCAGCCTCCATGATTTCGGGTAGCGTGCTCCCCTTCTGTGACGACATGCGCCGCTGTGTAAAAAAAGAAAAGAAAAAAAGAATACAAAATTGTAGTTACCCACCACCTACATTTATTTATTTATTTATTTCATTCTTATTTTCACGATTGGGTTGACCTTTCAATGCACTAGCATTGTTCTCCCAAGGTGCCCAGGTAAATATTATGTAGATATCCAAAATAAAAATAGATGTACCATACATGTATACTGGTAATCCTCTATATGCCCTGGGCATGAAATTTGCCATAGGAGGGGCCCCATTATTATACTTTTATAGAAATCAAGATAGCAGCGCCTAGGCTACCTGAAATACGATATTATCGCGATAATACTACAAAATTATACCTGTTCTGTAGCTTGTACATATGGCTTAAGCAAGAGCATATTAAGCAAGAATATCTTTTACATTACTGTACAAATGAAATTTTATCATAATTTGGCAATTAACTGGATGGATGTTATTGTTTACATAGGAATAGGTTTTGTCCCATGTAATTTAGCAATCGTAATGCCAACACAGGAATACAATTACAAGTTTTAAACATGGAAATATTGATATGCAGTCATTCATGCTTTTTTACTTTTCATGATTTAATGTTATTCACAACACTGCACTTTAAAATTAATTCTTAAACACTTGAGAATGTTCTTGCAATCTTATTGGTTCTTACCTGTGTGATATGACACGATATCAGGCCTTATAATAATTATTATAGAAACTAAACACAGCCCCCCCCCCCCACATAGGCCTAACACTAACAGTACTAT